>NW_017731567.1:969277-1015525 GCF_001890085.2 Hipposideros armiger | reverse complement strand
TGGCTGCTGGCTACACACGGTAGCCCATGGCAACCCACTGCAGCAGGGGCTGCAGCCTAGCCGTCGCTGGCGACTCACGGCAGTCCAGCTCCAGGTTGAGCTGTTGTTCAGCATCTTGGCTGTGGAGGGCAGTGTCACTGGCCCTCATACGTGGGATTCGAACCGGGGCCCTCTGGCGTCCCAACCCAGCTCTTAACCATCGCGCCACTCGGCCGGCCCTGACCATATGTGAACTTCCATTTAATAGTTAAAAGTTGTACATCAGGGTCATGGTGATAAACAAGCACAGCTATAGATGAGGCTATAGGAAATAAAAATGATTAAGCCATATTGTTATGGGAAGGAAGCCTTATTATGTGATTTACTTTTTGAAATAAATATGTAATGTAAACTTATATATTATCATTGATTTTTTTTCCCTCAAGAATTAAGCACAATAAAAGACTGATTATATAGGTTTGGCTAATTTACCCTTGTTTTCTTAAACTTTTACTAAAATGTGGCTTGAGAGTTTGTATGTATGTATCAGTATACTATATATATATGTATAGTATACTGTATATATATAATACATAATATATATAATATATAATACATATATATATATTATATAGATATAAAACATTAAATACTTTTAAACCAAAACCAAGGAGTTCCCTCTTTATTTCTGTGGTTGTTTAACTAGGATAGGAAATTGCACTTTAAAAAGCCCCTTTGGCCGAAACAATGCTATACTCTGAATAAGAAACTTCTTTCTTTTTGATGAAGACAATTTTTTATGGGAACTAAACTATTCTCCAGTGCCCCTGGTGGGATATGGATTAATAGAGTAGAACAGAGTTTACCCTCAACAGCTGCAACTTGCACCTGTACCATTATTGTTTAATCCTTTTTCACTGCAGTATGATAGAGAAAAAAGCAGCGAAAAATGCTTTGTATGACCTTCCAACTGAGATGTTTAATGCATTAGGAGGAACAGAAATTCCCAGTGGGATTTCACCATGCCTGTTAGGAATCAGGCTTAGGAAACCCAATATGAGAAAGTATATAACATTCCCCCAACCTGTGCTGAGATTGGCAGTGGGATCCACATTGGTCATTCTGTGGTTTCTCTCCAATCTCATGTTAAATTCCCCAGATTATCTCATCTCCAGCCCCATTTGACCCACAGCCTTTAGAGCAGAGGTATTTATCACTCCACCTTGGCATTGCGTGAGCGTTGTTGGCCGAGACAGAGCACACAATCAGCTTTGCTGTATGCGTGCTCCACATCATTAAGCATTAATGACGTGATCTCTGCTTGCTCCTCGTTCCTGGGCTCCAGGCTTTTTAGCGCTCTGTATTCCTGTGTAGCTTCCTTTGGAAATCAAGTCAACTCTTCCAACTGTTGAGATGGTAGGCGCACGCTTCCCTGGGAAACAGTGACGAGAACCTGCGATGAGCCAGAAGGCAAAGGAAGGGGGAGGGATGTTTCTCATCAGGAGCATCTAAAAAACATCCTCTGTATTGCTTTTAGCTGCCAATCCTTTCGCCCCTGAATCTCAAGTGCTGCCATCCACTTGCAGCTTCGTATGAAGATCTATGCCAACTTCCAAAGCTACGTTAGCATCATCCACCGCTCTTTGAAGGATTTTTCAGTGATGGATGTACAGAAATGTGTACAACTTCTCAGGAAACATCTTTAGAGAAAACTTAGTAAATGATGTATATAAAATTGTTTGGAAAATACAGACTATTATAAGGAAAGAAGTCAGCCAATGTATGCCATCATACAGAGATAAGAGCATCTCATAGGCTCGCTCTATATTTTTGAAAAAAATGCTTTAGATGGGTCTCAGTAAAACAAATCCCTCCCATCAGAAATAGAAATAATGACCAGCGGACATGTGTTTTGAGGGTAGGAAGGAAGTTGTATTGCTGATTGTTAAAAAAAGGAAAGTCAGAGAAGCAAATGCTGATAAAGAGTGTCACCACACTTGATAATTTCCTAAGTGGAGATTATGAGAGCATTATTATTTTAGCAGAGTATTTCATGTCACCCAGCATCTCCCCATGAGGCTCATGTGGCAAATCTAGCTTAGACTTTGGTGCCAGCTTTCACACTGGACAAACAAGAACTGAAATCTCCAAACGCAACAAACAGTTCCTGTTGATCAAGTAGTAAAATAAAATTCAGGAAGGGGTAACGGTGAGTTTGCAAAATCCAACAACCTCAGGAGTAATTAGACAGAAGACTTTTCATTTTTAATGAGGGCTGTAGGGGATTTAGGGCACACAAATGAATGTGGTTCTGATTAAAAATATCAGTCACATATTGCATGCAAACATTTAAACGAAGGCCAAGTTGCAATAAAGTTTCTATGGGGTCAGGTTACATCAAAATAAGTTCTTAAGAATTCGTTTGATTAATATGAATCCATCGAATAACAAAGGAAGTAAACACCAATTATTTTCCACTTATTTTGAAATATCAGAGCCCTCTATTGAAACCAAAATTATCCAAGAATATACGTTCCTTTAAGTATTCATCCTGCCATCATTTTAGATCACTGAAGTTCTCACTTCCCTTCAGGATCCCCTATGAACGTGGCGCCCAGCCATATTTTCGTTTAAGTAGATGCATCTGCCTCTTTTGACTGAGTTTGCTGCCCTTGTAGCTCCAAGGGGTGAGTGCTTATGTCACTGGCCTGCAAGAGCACGTGTTGGTGGCTGAGACCTCTGCACAGCTGTCACTTCTCTTTGGTTCGTGTTGCACAGTTGAGTGGGTTTGTCCTTTTAGTGACTGCAGGGACAGGGTCTGAGAGACTGTCAGAAATCAGAGTGACAACTTAGCCCAAAACAGACCCTCTCATCACAAACTGATGTGCTTCCCAGGACAAGTGCCTGTAGCTGGTACCTCCACTACATTTGTGGGCTTCAAAGCACATATTTACTTAAAGCCATAGGATTTCCAGACCTGCATAGGAGATTAGAGTTTTTCTTATTTTGCAGTTGAAGACAATGGCACCTACAGAAAAGAAGGGGCACTTTTGCCTGGTAATTGTCAGGATGTGGACTTGAACTTATGTCTGCTGACTCTTGGTACCTCTTGAAACAAGGTTCTTTCCAGAGCTCCTTAACGTTGAATTTTTTTATAGCCCTGGACCAGGGAAGCTGGGGTCTTGGGTCCATCCATGGTGTGAGTGGAGTTTTTCTCTCTTTTTACATTACAACCTCCCTCTTACACCACTGAAGGAGCCTGCAAAAATGAACAGTTGATTTACAAGGAGACCTTTAAATGAAAATACAGCTTATTCAGTATAATTCCATTATCCTTTCTGGGAAAGCCATTAAAGTCTAGGTCCTGTTTATGTTTGATCGCTCAGTATATATTGTTAATACAGAATTTCTAAGTATATCTATAGAATAGGTACTCAGCCAATGTATTTTTTTGTATCCAATTGTTTCCTTAGGTTATTTGGGGTTGTGTGCATAAGAGAAGAGTGAGCTGTCAATTAAGCAGATGAAACACCAGCAGAACTCAAATCTATTCATAATACGGACTAATTCTTCCCATGAAGACAGTTATATATACAGTAGACAAGTACTTCCAGCTGTACTGTCTTACCTGCCCACCAATTTACCCCTTCCTGGCTTAGGCAGTATAAAAAGAAGGGTGTTAAGTGGGTGTTAACAATAGGGCTGGAAGGAAGGTTCAATCCATTCCAGATGTGGCAGTTGACACCTTTTCTTAACTTTGTTTTCAGTCTAACACCTCATATATCATTGACAATGGGCCAATCAGGAAACACACCCAAAAATTGAGGTATCATGATTAGGTGCTAATAATTAGGGATGGAATTCCTTTGACTGAAACAAACATTTTAGTAGTCTGTTTCTGAGTTTCACACTAGATCTGTTTTACCTGACTGTGCAATTATATGTTTTTAACCCAATTTTTCAATTACACTTTTTCTTCTTTTGCTCACTCTCTTTTGGAAAACATGGGTGTGGTTTGTTTTCTAGTTTTTTTCTACCCAACTTGAAAACCACAGGATATGATATTCTGAGCTGCATTGTAGAACCTTATTCATCAGTAGGTATGGGTTTAATGCTGCCTTTTTGCAGAATGAGAGAGTGAAAAAGGCAAATAAGTTTTAGTTTTTATTTGAAAAAGTGTTCTGATCCAAAAGACCTCTTGAAAGAGTTTCAGAAACCATCAGGGGTCACACTTTAAGAAGACTGAATTTAAAGGTATTCTCAAGAAACTGAATATATTTCCAGTAAGAATTTGGAGTATGGATATATGTCGAGGAGGTGAAGCAGGGACAGATGCTGAGATTTGAAAATGGGTAAAATTCTGAAAAGGATGTAAGACAGTTCTTATATTAGAAAGAGAAAGAGCAAATAGATTGAGGAAAGAAAGTACTTGACTAACATGGGATAGCTTGTTCTAGAAGAACCATGCCTCTTGAGGTGTGGTGATGCGGATTCAGTGCTTCAGTGACGGAACAGTCTCAGACATGTACTGATGCTTAATGGCACATCCCACTTACAGACACCTCCAAATAACGAAACGTTCTCCAAAACCCAGGCCAAAGTTACTGTTCCCCAAAACACACCTCCAGTGGATTGTAGAGAAGCAAGAGTTCCCCAGACCATAGAACAAATCAAATTCCCTATCAAAACAGAAATGAATGAAGCCTCTTATCTTAGACTGGGGGACCCTAAACTGGGGCGGGGTTGTCATTCTAAATTAGATATTCAGGTTAGACCTCATTGAGAAAGTGATATTTAAACAAAAACTGGAGACCTATGAGCTATGTAACCATGTGATACCTGAGTGAAGAACACTTTAGGCAGTGGGAACAGCCAGAGCAAATGCCCTGGGTGAGGAAAATGCTTAAAGTGTTTAAGAAAAACTAGAAGAAAACCAGTGTGGCTGAAGCCGAGTAGGAGAGGAAATGCTTGTAGGAAATAAGTTTAGAGAGGTAGCAGAAAGTTAAATCATGTAGGGTTTTGTAGGTCATTGTAAGGACTTGGCATTTACTGTAGGTCAGATGGGTGGTCATTACAGGGTTTTGAGCAGAGGACTAAGATCATCTGAAGTATATTTAGAAAGCATTATTCTTGATGATTCAGCAATAAATGAGTGAAGCGGGGTAAAGATGGAAACAAAGAGACAAGTGAGAGGCTGTGGTAGAGTCTCCAAGGTGATATCCATCAATTTATTCCCTCCCTGTACTATGCGTATGCTCCTCCTCCAACAGTAAGGGGTGGAGGTTTACTCCCCTTCTCTTGAATCTGGGGTGGACCTAATGACTTGTCTACATAATAAAATGAGATGGAAGTAATAGAAAGACTTCGTAGGACGACCAGCAGCTTCCAACTAATTATCTTGAAGCTCACTTGTGAGAACCTCCCATAGAACCTAATCTCCATCTGTGAGAAACTCAGGCTACATGGAAAGTCCATATATAGATGGTCCAGTCAATGGGCCCAGCTGAGCTCTAGTCAACAGACAGCAGCAACTGCCAGCCAAGTGAGGAATCCATCTTGAACATCCCGTCTCGTGTACCATTTGACTGTGAACACACGAAAGAGCTCAAGTGAGGACCACTTAGCTGAGCCCACTCAACCCAGAGCATATGGGAGGAAAATGAAATAATCACTTACAATGACCAAGTTAAGTGTCATTTGGAGTAATCCATGCAGCTATAGATCAGTGAAGCATAGGTTTTTGCTTAATCCATAGGGAGGTAGCAGTTGAGGAGTGACAATAACTTGGAGTCGCAGTACAAATGATGCAGAGCAAAAGAGATCATCTGATTGATTCATGTGCAAGCAGATTTGAGGAAAAGGCAAAAATGAAGGATGGCTATGACATATTTTACTCAAACAATAAAAAAGTAGGAATTGTTACCAGAGTAGTTATTGGATGACTACAGATGGAGCAAACATGGGGGAAAGGAAGAGGCTTTTGAACCGAGAAGTGGGAAAGAAGTGAGTTAGGAATTCATCTGGTACAGTGTGTAGGATGGGCAAAAAGGAAAAATTAAAAACAAGATTACTAAAAGGCTATAATTCTAATCCATTTGTAAGGCAAATCTGGCCTTCTTAAGAGTAGTTTCAGAATGGATGGGGAAAAAAAGAAAATGTGTAAGTTAAAGAAAATGTAAGTTAAAAAAAAGGAGATAAATCACAAAGTCAAATGTCAAAGAGAGTCATATTATTTGGAAAATATAGGCCTAGTTTATGCAATACAGCATAAGAATGGTGTCAAGGGGTCTACAGCCAGGAACAGGTAAATGAAGATGCCCCTGGTAATAAGAAATTTGGGAAAGAGTACAAAAAATCCTGAGTAAATTTTTCCAGGAATAAATGGATAAGGGAGAAAGAAACCTAAGTACATTTCCCTTTGTGGAGAAAAACTACCAGGGATTATGATTTTTGTGTTATTAGGTGTGTGTCTGTATTTTTTTAAATCTGTTATTTACATTCTTTCTTTATGGAGATGATGAATTTTGTGGCTTTATTTGTAACCCAGAGGCACTTGTACTTTCAAGGAAAATCTGTATCTTAACAGATTTTCAGAGTGATCACAATGTATCAGTGATCCAAACAGATTTATATAAGCTTCAGTTAAATATCAAAAAGTGAATATTCTCTGTGCACAGAGCTCCAAGCCCACTTTTGCCCTTGTAAGTCAGGAAGGGAGTAAATAAAAACACTTTTAAAAGATCAAGGCTAAAAAGAAATGTTTTTGCAACAAAGAATAGAAATGTGTCTTTACCTTTGCTTTCATAAACTTGGGTCTTTGCTCCTTGGAGGAAGGAAGGGATGGGGACATATAAGGAGTGGCAGTAGAGCCAATCCCAATTTGTCAACCTACAATGGTGAATGGACATTTTCCTGCTTTAAATTTAACTGTAGTTAGAAACATAATTCCATCTTTATCATATAAAACCTGATTCACTTCTTACCGTCAGTTTTCAGAGCTGTTCTCTGACAGACCTAGGTGGTGTTAATTTTCCTTAGTTCTCCTATACTGTATCTACCCTAGAAGCATGACATATCATATTTAAAACTAATTTTACAGTCTCATGATCAGTCTTTGACACTGAAAATTCAACTTACACCTATTAATTCCCTAGGTAAGCCTCAATCTCTTTTGGTCACTGAGACCCCTGCCTTGTTCATTTTCAGAGTTCCCTGAGTGCCTTGCTAGCTGAGTAGGTTATGTTGCTCCAGGTCATATGCTCATGCCGTATTGTGCCAAGGAAAATCCAAGTTCCCTGAAGGGAGGCAGATATGAAATGAAAATATATTACAAATCTGCTGTGTTTCTGGCCTTCAGTACTTTATATGCATTGTTTGATGTTTCTTTAAAAGAAAAAGCCTTTAAAATAGGAAACTTCAATAACCATCACATATAGAAAGAAATAGAGAGTTAAAGTCACTTTCTAAGGGCAGGCTGCATCTGTTGGGCCTGATTTGAACCTAAATGTGACTCAAAATCCACTCTATTTTCTTTAACAATGTTACACTAGACAAGTATACATTTTTCTTTATATCTCGCAGGAAATTGAATATATATAAGGTTCATTAACTGTAAGTAGAATTGAATTGAACTTTAACTTTCCTACCTACATCAGCATTTTTAAGATAAAAGCTTCCTGTTTCCTGAGGAAGATGATGATTCAACTCTTATCAAAATAAAATTTCAGGTGCGAGGGAAAGGGGTTTAAAGTTGTTTTTACTTGGGACTTTTATGTTCTCCTAGTTTCTTCTTTCTCTCCTCCCCTCCTTTTCTCTTTCTCTTTCTCATTCATTTTCTTCCTCCTCCTCCTCTTCTTTCCCTTTCTGTCTGTTATTTTCTCTGTTTCTTCCTCTCATTATCACTGTTATTTTAAATTAATGGGAACCATTTTTTGAAGTCAAAAGCACGCCTTACTAAGACACTGTTAACATATTATAGATGATATTGAGCAAATCTGTAAATCATTTGACAACAAATAACAGAAACTAATTTTTTTGTGTCTTTTTCAAGCACTTAGCTATATATGTGTGGTTGGTAAAGGGAAAAAAAAGAGCAAAGAGAAAATATGCCGATAAACTTTCTTGTAAATGAATGAAATGATTAATGGAAACATTGTTTCTGATAATGTAAAAACAAGGATTATGAATGGAATGATTCTGTAGAAAGGTGTACCCTTCTGCTTTGCCGGATTGTGGATGTTCAAGTGTTGCCCCACTGTAATGCCGCTGGGGGAAATTTCCATTCACGGCAACAGTACCTGAATCAAGTAAAACTCAGGAACTCTGGAAATAGAACTTAGGAAAATGAAAAGCTTGGTGTTCAGTACAAGAGTCTTATATATTGCTTGACCTCGCTGATATATTTCAGTGTATATGAATGTGTACAGAAAGTTACATTTTACAATGTAGTGTAGGATAATATTTAAAGTTAACATTTACTCAGAACTTGATATATGCCAGTGACTGTGGCTATGAGCTTTACATCCATTCTCATAATTAAGTTGCAAAATGATCAGGGAGGATTTCCACCATTTGCATTCAACAGAAGAGTAAACTAAGTCACAAAGAGGCTAAGAAACTTGCAAAAAGATATCCCATCCCCTAGGGCAGAATAGCAGCAGCACAATTGTGAGAAAACCACTGAGCTGGCTGTGCTCGTAAAAACTGTACTGTATTGTTTCTTCCGGGGACACCAGCTACTGGAACAACCATCACGGGCATTTGATGCAACAGTCCATATTTGTAGTGTGCCCTACTGTGTAAACGTTTGTGTTTAGCTGGTAAAACGGGATATTTGCTATGCATTCCCTGAAATTTATTCTGAAGGGACAAGAAGCTTTGTTTGATCATGGTCCATATGTATTCTCAATTATTCTCCAAGTTAGTTTCTTTGGATGGGTATGGATGGGATTTTTGCTCCCAGAGAAATCTGACTGACATGCAAACAAAGACAAGGAGGAAGCTTAAGTCCAAGCTACTACCATCCATAATGACTGACCTTGTACAATGAATTTTAACTGTTGAGCAATTGAATTTAAACTCCAAGCCAGAGGAAGATTGTCACATGGGTGTAGGAATAGCATTATGAGGTTTCACAGACCTGAGTGAGAGTGAAATCAGGCTTCATACCATTGTTACTTTTGTAGACATGAAGGTCATCTGCAAAAGCTCATTTACCTGAAAAGAATGCAATTAGAATTCATAATTTACTGGGCTACCAGACACCAAGACAAATGCTCTGAGGACTGGTCTCAATATATTAATATATAGCAATAACTTCATATAGTTTGGATTACTAGTGAAGTAAAACTCATTTAATACAATGATAGTGATGTTATGACATCATCATGGATATAAGGTATTTTTATGTGTGGAGCTAAATAAAGACTGATGTTCATTTTTACTTGAATTTGTTTTCAGAAAAAAAATGCTAAGTTTACTTAGTAGACTTCATGAAACAGACACCTGTTTATGACATCCTCATTGTTGTTATTCAATACTACTCAGTTAGCGACTATTATGGGCTGAGTTGTGTTCCCAAAAAACTCATATGTTGTCTGCTAACTCTCAGGACCTCGAATGGGACTGTATTAGTAGAGAAGACCTTTAAATGGGTGATTAAGGTACAATGAGGCCATTAGAGTGGGCCTTAATCCAACATGACCAGTGTCGTCACAAGAAGAGGAAATCTGGACCTATCCCAGAGGGGCATGCGCACAGGAAACAGGCCATTTCAGGACAGAGTGAGAAGGGGGCCTTCTGCAAGCCAACGAGAACTCAGGCCTCAGAAGAAACCAAACCTGCCAACACCTTGATCTTGGATATCTGGCCTCCAAAATTTTTAGAAAATAAATTTCTGTTGGTTAAACCACCCAGTCTATGGTATTCTCTTATGGCAATCGTAGCAAACTAATACAGCAAATATCCTTTAAATTATCCTGTCGTATTGGCCAGAATTTCTCCCAATTCATAAGACATCTAATAGTTTGGTGTTCTTAATATTTGACTGAGAAAGCTAATTCTTTATTTTTTTTCTCTCTTTCTTTAAATTAAGTGTATAAGATTGTGTTTTTTAGACAGTTCCCTGTTATAAAGGCTTTATAGATGCTGAAGAATAAAGAATGCTCAGTTTAAAATAATGACAAAGGGTGGCTTAGAGAAGGGAAAATGTGGTTCCATTCAGTGTGAAGCTGACTAGAACTGGAGTTCAGAGTTCAAACCTCTGCTCTACCATTGGAGACATTACTTACCTTCTCATCTGGTTTCCCTTCCAGCTCCAGGAGCACTTAGGAATATAAATGATTGCCACCCCTGACTCTGGAGAGAGAGCTAGATCAGTGGTACAGAGCATCTGGTTGTTCTCCCAAAGTAGCCAAGCAGCCAGCACCATTGGGATTCAACTTCTTACCAAACCTCGGTGGGTTAAAAGGTAACATCATCTTATATCTTTTAACAAAACCAAATTACGTCATGTCAACAACCAAGTCCATTGATCTCAACTTTCAATTCTCTTCATGGGGCACGAAACAACCTCATAATTCTTTAATTCAGAAAGAGCACTGGGTTTGGAGTAGAAAGATCTGGTTACCATTTCAGCACCATTATGCTGTGTGTCTAAATGTGGAATTCTGGACTTACAGACCAACAGAGATCTGTATTTTTTAAGTTTCCCCAGTGACACTGAGGATAAAATTTGGATTGATGCACTATACTAAGTATAGGCTTTGAAAGAACAACAACAACAACAACAAAAGTCTATCTGTTTCATAGTTTTTTCTCTAGTTTCTTGCAAAATCTATGGTACAGAAACAGGAATCAGCATATACTCATTGAATAAATAAATGATTATGTACTTCTGGAAAACATAAGGTATTAATTAATACTCCTTACACAGATGTTGCAGATTAAAGGATGTAAATGACATATATTACTGTGCAGAAAAGGTACTCATTAAAGAGTAGTTTTCATATTATCATTTATTCATCTTATTTTGTGTTCCTGTTACGGTGTAACCAGTTTTCTGGGCAGCAAAGCCAAAAAATGAAAAAGCATTTTTCCTAATTTTACTGGAAAAGGAAATTTGAAAACAAATAGTGATTCTATCATATTATAACTAATTGCAGTTTTAAAATGCAAGTTTTATGGCACAGAGTCAATATATTAAACTCCTTCTTGGATATTTCATTACTAAGGGAAATCTTAGTGGGCAAAATTAATGAATTCCAAATTTCAATAGCTTGCATTCAGGTGTTCCCATATGGCAGAAAGGTGGTTTTCTTCCGAGTGTGATTCAGCCATCTTCTTCCTCAGCCATCCCCTAGGGCCTGTCAGTCTTTGTATCCAGTTGCAGATGTGGGAGGGGAGCCAGAAGAGGACACAGCCCTTCTCAAACACCTCAATTTGAAAGTGACGCATATCATGTCCCTCCACAGGCCACAGTAAAAGCTAGTGAAAGGATTTTGCCTAGACAATAGGCAACCTGGAAAACAGAATCCCGGCCTGGGAAGCTGCTTCGCAGAGACAGCTTCTGGTTCCGGAAAGTCAATGGACAGTTATAACCATCTGTGCCCGAGGTGCCCACAATGGGCCAAGCGCTGCCTGTGTGAGTCAGAGGCTGTCACAGAAGTGCTGACACATATTCTGAAGCTGGAGTAATGAATATGTTTCATTCAGGAGGACAGGCAAGAAGGATGCCCCAGGTGGAGTGAACAGCATGCGTGATGGCCTGAGGTCAGATAGCGCAGATAAAAACAGGAAAATAAGGGAGTTCCATCTTGCTTCTATACTAATTGTGTGGTGTGAGCCGTAGAAGATGAGTTTAGAGAAACAGATGAGGAGCTGAAGATGAAGAGCCTAAATGTCATTTCACAGCTCCCCCTTCCTCTGGGAATTTTCATTGATTGGGTCTGGGTCCTCGCAAACTGTTGTTCTCATTCTTGCTCATTCATGAGGATAATCTCCTTGCTAGACAGGACCACTAAAAGGGAAGTGTCTCTTATTGAATGACTGACCTTTTAATTCTCCCAATTGACTGTGTAGATAAAGCCTGGTCATGTGTCTCCACCAATTGGCCCTCTATTGAGAAGAGCAGTGCACAGTTCTCTCACTGACACAGACAGAACTTGAGCACACCCAGGACATGGGGGAGAGCCATTCACATAGTGTCGACTAATTAACTGCCTTTTGAAATGTAGGCAATTCAGCATATTGTGTCCTGGTATTGTGTTTCCTCATCGATACCCTTCAGCCGAGAGAGTCCCATCCCCAGTGACAGCAATATGTTCATTTATAATATTCCATGACCTACTCAGGGTTATGGCCTCATTAAAAAACAATTGCTGTCTTTGGAATAAGCCTGTGAATGTCCTTGTTGTCTGCATTTAAACATGATGAAGAAAAGAAGAAATGAAAAAGGGTTGACCTAGATCTTTCCAAGACTGTAACAAAAACTGACAAGAGTAATTGTTTGCTACTTTGGGGACTTACAAAAATAGATAACCAATCAAATGAGGTCAGTAAATTTTCTTTTTTCTATATATGGTTGAAGAGGTGTTATTTTTAAAGTTTTAAATTGCTAACATTAATGGGAAAATCTGCCTTCTTATTAATTCTATTTAATTAATTTTCTGTGTAATAATAGAACACTAGAATATGTAGACTCTTTTAAAACTCATTTATGCAAATCCCATAAACCAATACTGTGCTGGGGACACTCATGAATAATGTGCATAAGTCTGTGTGGTCTAGACTAAGATTTTAAATCTTAGCTATTAAGAAATGTGACTATCGCTAGATTACTTGGAAATTTACAGTTATTGAAAAGGTATTACTTTAAACAAAACATGTTTTTATACTTATTGGCAATTGATAACTGATATTCATAATGACATATCTCTCCTAAAGCCCTTTTCCTGTAGAATCTTCTGAATGACACAGGAAGGATTGTATCCTGCTAGGCATCATTTTGCTAATGACGCCACTGTGTGACAGGTTGATTATTGGGGAATTGGATGTTAATATTTGATGCATACGTTAATTCAAGTATTGGAAAAATATCTTCCAAAGAGTGCTGCAGGAGCTGGGATGCAAGAATTAAGAAGCTCAGGGCTCTGAACTTTAAGATATTTATAGTTTAATAGGGGAGATGAGTATATGAAAATTGATTCTACTGAACTGGCATGTGTGTTAAAAGAAAGATGATTACAAAGCTCTCTGGGAACAGAGGGAGATCGGAGAAAGAAAAATAATATTGCCTGAGGCTTTAGGGATATATACACACAGATTAGATTCCCTCACCCTCTATTTCTCTATCACCTATCAGTGGTGTGACCCTGTGACCCTGAGTCCATCATTTTATTTCTCCAATCTCATGGAGAAATGCATGTGAGGACTAAAAAGGCTAATCCAGGCAAATGGCTAGAATGATGTCTGATAAGAGTATACTCCCCAAAATGTTAGTTCCTCATTATATATTTTTTTAAAAGATTTTTATTGGGGAATTGGGGGGATGGGAACAGTGCTGGGGAATTGGGGGAAGGGGAACAGACAAGTTGCTGTCGTTTTGTTCTTCTGTCTAGTTGTGGAGGACGTTGCTTCACTGGCCCAAGTTGGCACCATCATTGCGCTCTTCCCAGGCGAGGCAGATCAGTCGCCGACTTCTGGCCGGCCGCTCACTGCGGCTGCTGGCCGCTCACGCTGGCTGCTGGCTACACACGGTAGCCCATGGCAACCCACTGCCACAGGGGCTGCAGCCTACGCCATTGCCGGCAACTCACGGCAGCCCAGCTCCAGGTTGAGCTGTTGTTCAGCATCTTAGCTGTAGAGGGCAGTGTCACTGGCCCTCATATGTGGGATCCAAACCGAGGCCCTCTGGCGTCCCAAGCCAGTTCTTAACCATCGCGCCACTCGGCCGGCCCAAGTTCCTCATTATATTGATATTAAGGGAGATGGGTAACATTTCAGACCTGTGATATTTAAGATGTGTCTTAAAAGAAAAATAAAGGTTTACTAGGTAGAAAAAAAAGGCAAGAGCAATATTCCAATTTAGAAGAAAAAGATGCAAAAACACAAAGTTCTGACACCACTAGATCAGTGAATAAAGGTTTCACCTCGTGGCTTCGAGCAAAAAGAAAAACAGAAAATTCCTATTTTAAGAAGGAAATGAGAAAACTAATGCATATTTAACACTCTAGATAGCTTTTTAAATTCTCAGGTTCAGTACATCCTATTGTACCAATGAAAAAAATCTAAGATGCTAATAGATGAATTAACTCCTCTGCATTATCAGTCTAAAAAATAAAGGCTACAGAGCACAGACAACAGCAAATGCTGGTGAGGATGTGGAGCAACAGGAACTCTCATACATTGCTGGCGGAACAGCAAAATGGTACAGTCATGACAGGCAGTTTCACACTAAACTAAACATACTCTTAACTATGTTCTAGCAATCATGCTCCTTGGTATTTACCCATATGAGTTAAAAACTTATGTCCATACAAAAAACCTGCACACTTTCTTCGTAATTGCCAAAACTTGGCAGTAATCAAGATGTCCTTCAGTAGGTGAATGAGTAAGTAAACTGTGGTCCATCCAGACAATGGAATATTATTCAGTGACAAGAAGAAATAAGCTCTGAGGCACCTAAGACATGGAGGGTCCTTAAATGCACATTACTAACTGAAAGAAGCCAATCTTAAAGGCTACATACTGCATGATTTCAACCATATGACATTCTGGAAAATGCAAAACTATGGAGATAGTATAGTAAAAAGTGGTTGCCAGAGGTGGGTAGGGGGAGTGAGCAGGAGAAATAGGCAGAACACAGAGGATTTTTATCACAGTGGAAATACTCAGTATGATACCATAATGAATACATGCCATCATGCATTTTTTCAAATGCATAGAATATACAACACCAAGAGTGAACTGTAATGTAAACTATGGATGTTAAGTGATTATGATGTGTGAATGTAGGTTCATCAGGTGTAATAAACGTCCCAATCTGGTGGGGCTGTTGGTAATAGGAGAGGCTGTGCTTGTGGGGCCACAGAGGACTATATGCAAACACTGCGTACCTTCCCCTCAATTTTGCTGTAAACCTAAAAGTGTTGTTAAAAAAAAATAAACTCAATAAAAAATAATAAACTCTAAAATTCAGGTCCACTTCATTTTATCTCTAAAACCTATGCTACTTTCACCTCATCAATACTTGTGTTATGATGTGACAATTCTTATTAATGTTACATTAGGGAAAAAAATCCATATCGCTCAAAAATATGAAATCATTACAAAAACCTGTTAAGTTGGTTGTCTGACTGAATTCTCTGGCACTATTCATTTAGTACTCAAGAGCAAGGAGGTATAATATGCCCATACAGAAAGTGAAGCTCCAAGGAATATTACTGAGGTCTCTACGCATAAATAAGGAAGCTCAGGCATCTAAAACTTAGGGGTCACCAGCTAGCAGGTGGTAGAGTTAAGACTCAGACCCTGCTCCATCTCATTCCCAAGCCTCATGTCTTTCCACCACATCTGGATGCCTTTTGATTTATTATAACTTGGCCACAACTGGTCCCTAATCGGAACCGACTGCCCCTGGACACATCTACTGGTCTCTTGGGCTGCTGTTTTGTATATATCACTGAAGATGTTCAATAATTCTCTTGACTTTTCATCAGCTTCTTTTTGGGAAAAACTGTATTAACTAAACCAACCAGTGAATGAAGTGGAAGCTGACACTGAGAGGTAATTTAGCCAATTATAAATAAAATCCTCCAATATCATTCCCATCCATCTTACATTTGGACTCGGATGGTCTTTGCCTCCATGCTAGGTCAGCATGTGTCAGAATGTGCTTCTCCCAGGACACTATTTTGGCTGAAACGAAATAGAATCCCAAAAAGCTGATAAAACAAATACCCTCTAAACCAGGTACTATCAAAAGATCAGTTCTCAGGCAGCTAATACAAACATAATCACAATTTAGACACTCAGATTTCAAAACTAGTCATCCTCCTCTATGTAAACACATATTTCATATTTAGTAATAGTATCAGAAATGAGCCTAAAAATAAGATTATATATGACAAAATGATATAACATGATATATCAGTATATATCAATTTAAATGCATTATACAAGAAAATAAAAATGTATATATAAACATGTGAATGTACAACATAGTATATATATTATGTATATAGTATACAATGTAGTATATAAGATATAATATTTACAAATATTATATAAGGCAGACCATTTCCCTTCCTAGGTTACCTTCAGAAATGCAATGGCTAAGAGAAAATGTGATTGTTTTCAGCCATATTTCAGGTATTACTTTGAAGAATGAGAAAAAGTGGAGCTTGACAGTGGCTGGGATCCATATTCTCTATTTATTGTTCTCATTCAACAAATAATTAAGCACCTGCCATGAGCCAGATATAAGAATGTTCATGCATTTGCCACACAGTTCTTAGACCATCGCTAGGAGGCAGAGTGGTCATTATCCCTATCCTGTAGATGAATAAACTGAGGCACTAAAAGGTAAGTAACTGTTTGTGCTTGTAGAACTGATAAAGAACAGGACCAGGATTAAAACCCAGGCAACCTGGCTTCAGAGTCTACACTCGATTCCTCTCCAAGCGCTCATTTGGTGTGCACTATATATGAGTATGGTAGGTGCTGTGCCAGGTGCTTTTACTACCATTTAAAACAACCCATTCATTCTTTTAACTCCTGGCCACTTGCATGTGACACAGATCAGGTAACTGACCAATCAACACAACACTCCCCACCCCTCTTGTTTTTAAAACACCCTAGAAACTTGAATCTTGGATAGAGTGATCTCCACAAAACAGCAGATGAGGTTGTGGAAAATACTCTAGTGTATTCTAAGAGCTCTGGTTAGGGGTGCAAAACAGATAAAAAGGCACGTTGGCTTTTGAAGTCTGGCTAGGTGAGCTAGGTGACAGTGCAATCGATGGTCCGGTTGCAGTGCTCAGATGGTCCGGTTGCAGTGCTCAGACCCACAAAACTCTTCTGCCAATTCCAGCCATCTTCCCAGGGAGCCTCGTGGTTCTCATCAGCATGCCCCATCAATTTTGCAGTAGGATGCAGGCTGCTGGCTTGAAGCTGACACTGATTGAAAAACCTTGCCCCAGGCCAATGGCTGTAAGAAGAGAACTTGGGGGTTCAGAAAGAAACACCAGGGCTTGTTGTTCCGTAGATTTGTCAGCATTTAGAGATCACAGGAGAGATACAGAACACCAAGATAAGGCTAACTCTCCCAAGGGAAATATTGGAGGGTTACGATTTTTTTTTTTTTAACTTCAGTCAAGCAAAAACAAAAATTCAGAATCAGGTGGGTTGTTCTTGGTAGCAACAGAAAGATGTTAAGGGGATTTGGTCTGCCAGTATTTTTGTTGGGTTTTTTTTTCTCTTTAACTTGCTTCTTTCTCTCTTCAAGCAATAGAGGGTGACCTAGGCTACAGAAACCTGGTTTCCTCTCATTAGAGAGTAGCCAAGGGCTTTTTAAACTAATAAAGCAAGAGAAAGATCACAGATAAAACAAGATAGGACATTCAGGTGGAGATGACAAGAGACTGCCTAGAGGGTTATGTTAATAATTACAGTCTGAGGAGTAGGAATGAGACCTCTGAAAAGAAAGCTACTTTATGATGTCTATAGAGCAAAATGTTCTGCATAATAAAGTCAATTTTGAAGTTTCCCATCCCCCTCCCCCAATAAACATGGCGGTTCTCCCCAGGAAATTATTCAAAAAGCCAAAGTAAACACTTTTCCTCTCCAAACAGAACTGAGTCATTTTTTACAACAGGAAGAAAATGAGATAAAACATGCGCTATAATACATCAAGACTGCCTGCTATCAGCTTTTGGAAATGCTGGAGGACTAGGTTTCACTCCATAAGGTAATTTCCTTTGGCCTTGGCCACTAAAAAGCTTACATTTTTCTCACCCTCCAAATTCTCTCTCTATTCCATTCTAACTAATTCCAGGTCTTTATGTGTCTCCCTTGCTTTTCGATCACATTCCTAGCTACTTGTCAATGGGTAATCTATTCTTTTACTACACTTCACTTTAGCATGTGTTTGTTCATGCTACAATCTGTCAGATATCTGCAGAAAAGAGTGCTGACTGGTAGTAATACAAAAATGAATGAAACTAGGTCCCAGGTTTGGTCAAATCACACCAGTAGAAAAATAGACAGACAGACAAATTGGTAATTATACATTGTGAAGTGTTATAATGTAACACATTTTGACAACACATTCCATGAGGTCAAGTGCACCTGGCTATGAACACTGTACTTTTCCCTTACTGAGTACACGGATCTTGGCTAAGTTACTTAAGTTTTCTGAACCTTGATTTCTTTGTCAATACAATGGGGATACTGATACCTATCTCAAAGGGTTAAAAGCAGTGATGAAAATAAATGTGGTATATAAAATGCTTAACAGTAAATATTCAAATAATGATGCAAATAATATGTTTGATAAATGAAGTATTGTGGTGGGACAGACAAAAGAAAGACTAGGCTCAGCCAAGGCTTCTCAAAAGATGTACTATTTGAGGTTGAGGTCTAAAGAAAAAAAATAATAACAGGCAGGTATATAAGAGGTAGATAACAGGAAGTCCTGAAAGTGAAATTCATATACAAGTTCATAGAACTTCATAGACATGACACGTAATAATTTCTGATTGGGGTGCGGGTTCATGCTAGGTGATAGAAGAAAATGAAACTTGAAAAATGAGTTCAGAGAAGACGATGAATGGACTTCTATTTCACACTAAGGAATTTAAATCTCAGAAAATGAGAAATAATTAAAGATCTTTCAGAAAAAGGAATAAAATCCCAGTATTGTACTTTAGAAAAGTGAAATGAGAAACTCTAGGTGCTGTGCAGACAGTGGATAGCAGTAGAGAGAGTCTGGGGGCAGGTTAACCAGTTTAGGCAATAAATTATATACACGTATATGTATTTTATATATCTATCTATATATATATATAATTTAAATATATATTTATTTTAAATATATATTTAAATATATATTAAATATATATTTATATTTATGCTATATTTGTATGTTTATAAATTATGTTTATATTACTATACAAAAATAAATATTTGTTTATTAATATAACACAATAAAACCTACATTTATATAATAATACAAAACCTAAAGTCAAGCAATTATAATAGTGAAAGAAGGGATGGAGGTGACAGAGAAGTATACAGGAAACTTTATGATTGACTGGATGTAGGGAATTATGAACTGATATGTCATCGGCGTTTCCAACGCTTTTGCACTGGGAGACTGAGTGATTTGTGATGCCTTTAATGATTGTATATAATTCAGGATGAATGGACAGAACGCGGGAGTGTAGTGGGTTGGACCATTATTCCTCGGGGCTTTACGGTCACCTCATATGTATCCACATCCTTTGCCAGGTAACTCTGTAGTGCCTCCCACTGGAGGGAGAGCATCTTTCCTTGTCCCATTGATGTTGGGTTTGGTCATGTGACTTGCTTTGGTCAATGGAATGTAGATCAACATGACAGCATGCCAGTTGCAGATTGAAGCTTTATTAGGCATCCCTTATTCCTGCTCAGACTCGTATTCTAGGGATGCACTAGGAGAAGTACACCCTCCAAGTAATGTTTTGTCCAAAGAGCATGAGAAAGCACACAGAGTATACCTTAATCTAATCCACAGCCTGGAGAGAATCCCAACCAAGTCCAGCTATGCCGCAGCCTGACATAAGCTTCTCAAACTAACCTGCAGACCCATGAGCAAGAAAAGCAAATTTTTGCTGTCGTATGCTCCCTTGAAATGTTTTTTATTCAATATTATTGTGGCAATAGTCCCCTAACACAAACAGACAGAAACAGCAATATTTGAATATCTGGTTCCAATTTGTTTCCAAGACCTAACTATCCCCTACTCTTAGATTTGCTGAACTATACGTTATTACTTCAATTAGTCCTTGTTCTTTTCTTTTTTTTAAGTGGAGTAGAGTGGTTTCTGTTATCTGACACCCATTGAATTTTAATACAATTACAATTCTGCTGAGATATTTTAATCTTAACTATCTTTCTGGATATAGTGGTAGAAGAATGAGACTACATGTTGGACCCAGAGTGATCATGTAAAGGAAAGGATCATTTTATTAAATATTGAGCGAATGAATGAATGAATGACAGAGTGGGTTCCATAGCTGCAGACATAGATGGCAGAATGCCAGCTAAGCATCTTGAACCCATGTTTCATTGATGAGTAACAAAGGGGCTGAAATAAAGAGCATGGGTAATTTAAATATTTATGATGTGGTGAAATAAAGTATAGATTGAGAAGGAAGACAAGCATAAGGAGAAGGAGAAATAACAAAGTTGTTAACACAAAAGGAGGTGCTAATTTTGTGAAAGAGGAAGTGGTAAACAGTAGCAAATACCAGACAGATAGCAATTAGTTTAGATAATGATTAGCAGAATCAGGTTATGAGTGAATTTTCCCTCTGAGCAATTAGTGATGCCTGTGCTAATGGAGTCTGAGGGCTTCTGCAGAGAACAAACTTTCAGAGAAAGTAAAATTGTCCAGATACTGAAGAGGATAGGAAAGCAAAAATAAGGAAAGGAAAGGAAAGGGAAGGGAAAGGAAGGGAGGGAAGGGAGGAAAGGAAGGGAAGGGAAGGAAGGGAAGGGGAGGGAAGGGAGGGCAGGGAAGGGAAGGGGAAGGAAGGGAAGGGAAGGGAAGGGAAGGGAAGGGGAGGGAAGGGAAGGGAAGGGAGGGAAGGGAGGGAAGGGAGGGAAGGAAAATAAAGATGGGCTCCAAGGCTGTGTTTCCTGTAACCACTGAGTTGATTATTCTCTCTTTATTTCAATTTTTAATAGACTGAGATTGGTTATTAAATAAAATGTATTTGTGATTGTTTATATTATAACTAGTCATGCTTGTAAACAAACTAATTTTTTATAAAACAACACTTTAAAAATTTTCCACTGTTTTTCTTTGTCTCTAAAATCCCACATTAAAGAACTCTATTCAATTCTCATTAAATATGAATAGCAGTAAATAAAACTGATCATGTGGTTGTAGTCCTTGTGCCGAACAAACTATCTTGGCTTATTTAATCTTTCTATCTACTACAGGAAAACAAGTTGCAAATCTGGTGCTCAAATAATTGAACAGTCCTTAATTGTGTCTTTCCAAATTAGCTGAATTTACGTTAAAAGTAGAGATACTATGAATGCACTCACTGAATAGCCCATGAAAGGAAAGGATTTTTATGCTTCTTTTTATAATTATATTTCCTGTATATAGAACAGTGTCTGACATATAGTGGTTCTCAGTGTGTATCTGTTGAACGAAGCAATGAATGAACACGTGTCTTTGGTGTCTTTACCCTCTCTCTTACATTTTGGACAATATGCTCTCAGTTTTTTTACCCCCTGTCCCTCTGTCTTTTTCTCTCTGCTTCAGTTAGTAAAATCTGGATAAGACATCCTTCTATGATAACAATACACTCTAGTGGTATGCATGTTTACGTGTTTATATAGTTATTAATGCTATGCTCGCTCAGTATAGCACCCACATCACAGTATCCTTGAAAGGACTGACAACTGGTCTTGTTTCATGCATCTCTGGAGTAAATATTGAAGTAAATGAGCAGAGACGTCAGTGTTTCAAAGTACATAATGGTATAGTTATACTCATTGCACAGATTAGGACAAAAGGCTTGTATTAGTTTGAGTTTCCCGTGACAGCAAAATCTGAGAAAGAAACTTGGGTTCAGGTAGTTTATTGGTAAGGTGACTCTGGGGAGCAGGAATCAGACAAGTGAAGAAGAGTGAGCCAGCGAAGGAAGAAAGGGCGATCAAAGGCGAGTTACCGCGCTGCTCCCACTGTGAGTAATGGAGTTCATTGGTGTTGGGGAAGCTCTACAGAACTCCTTAGAACGCGCCTCAGAATTTTCCCCCCTGAAGGATAGAAGTGCGTTTTTATCACGTCTCCCTTCCCCTGTCTATTGAAAGTGTGGCCCAAAGGGCGTTAACTCTCCTAACGTCTGGGTTAATCTGCAAATATGCCCTGAGACAGAAAAGCTGAGATCAGTAAGGTCCTTGAGGTAGCATGCTGCCAGTGTGCACAGAGCTGCCTGACAGAGCCACAGCTGAGACCAGTGCAGAGGGCAAAGGAAGTAGCGCTCGCTAAAAAACCTTTTTAACTACTCCTAGCTGTAGGCTTCTGCATCTCGAAACCATTTTTTACACTGTCTCTAGAGTGACCAATCTTATGTTTTCATGCATTAATGCAACACAAGTTCCTTAAGTACATTCTATTTGCCAGGCACTGTCCTATATGTTGGCAAACAAGACCAATTTTTAATGTTAGAGACTTTACATTCTAGAAGGTGACAGATAAAAACATGCAAGGAAGCAGGAAAAAACAAGTTGGAATTATTACCGGAGAGTGGTAGATCTTATGCAGAGAATTAAAACGTGTATGTGATAACACACTGGTTAGATATTCTACATTACTTAGAAGGCTAGGGTATGATTCAATGGTGGCTGATCTATGATAGGTTTGTGTATGAGTCCAGGTTCAGTCAGAGAAGCAGAACCTCTAAGGTACACATTTATTTATATGAAAGGATTCGTTACAGAGATGTGATCATATGCATTTGCGGGATTAGGTTAAGCAGTTTCTTTAAGGGTAATGAATTCATGCCTGATGATAAAGCTTGAAGTCTGTGGGGCATGTAATTGGGAAGGGAAAATATTATAAAGTAGGGGAGAAGAATACGCTGGAAACCACAAGCAAAACCTAGAGCTCAGGAGCTCCACCTAGTCCAGGAAGCAGAGCAGCTGCAGATGGATCTAAGGGAGGTGGAGTAGTTGCAGGCCTGGCCACTGCCTTAACTAGTGAGTGCCATAGTGGACAGGACAATGTTGGTGAGCCACAAAATGGCTTCCGTTTCATTTGCATCCTCCAAATCTCACACAAGGATCCCTCTAGTAGCCCACACTAATGGAAAAAACACAGGAACAGAAATTCTGGAAAGTGAACTTCAGCTTAGGCAAGTCGACACATTTCTAAAGTCAACATAATTTGTTTGGCATGATCAAGTTACAAATTTAAAATGTACTGAGTAAATGGATGGCAGTTTGGGGGGACTGATGGATGGACAGGTGGATGCGTGAACAAATGCACAGGTGGACCGTGAATGCATACACAAGTCTCTGAATTCTTCCCGAAGGCTATTTCTTTGCCAGTCTTCTTTGTAAATGCCTTATTGCTGATTTAAATCATGTGTTTTATGAAAACAATGCATGATTATTATTAGAATTAACATAAATTAAGATTAAATATTAACAGGAAGTTGATTCAAAGTTTACAGTAAAGGTCGAGCTTTAATATTAATAGATAACCCTTACCAAGCATGTACTTGGTGACATTAATGACTAATTTAATTCTCTCAACAACTATGAGACAGGAATTAATATTATCCCCATTTCACATAGGAAAATTGATGCTTGAAGAGGTTAAATATGGAAATTTCCTTTCCCTAGTCTTTTGTGGTCCTATTTATTTTAGGGACATCTGTCAGGGATGAGAACGTATGTGTCAGAAAGTAGGTCCATAGTGGTTATGTCCACAATGGGGTGACAGCAGAGGGTTCAGAAACTCTGATACCAGGCAAGTTATCTCTTTCTTGTTCTCAAAACATTTCATTTTATAAATATAAGAAACATGGGGAAATTATTTCTATTCTTTCTTCCCAAGCACACAAATTCAGTTTTTCTTTATGGTTATTGAGAGACAATTTATTTTTCTTACTTTTGGCCTTTATAAACTGATATCCCCCCAAAATACTGCTCTTCTCCTAAGCAATCTTACTAATAGATCTGATGATTCCCTAAAATGGTGCCATCTCACACACCAACACCAAAGCACAGAGTGGGATGGCTTACTCTGAATCCCAAGACAAAAACCATAAGAATAAATTCAATTTGGGTAAATTTAAGATATCTGATTAAAATCGACAAAGGAGTCACACCAGCTTATTGCATCTTTAGTTACTTAAGAGTGATGGAAAAATAGGTTCCAAGGAACTATTTAATTTTATACATTTCATTTCATAATATTCAAATTGTATTCTCTAGATAGAGGAAAAAAATTATGCAAATAAGGAATTTGTTTGACCTACATAAACATATTTTGAGTATACTGTATGATAACTGCTCTTCCATATATATTGATTTGTTGGAATAATTCAAGTTGAAAACAAAATAAGAACTGAAGTTATTATTTATCCATTAACTGAAGGCTAGTTGGGATATGGGTTGCCTGGATTCTCAGGAAATATTCTAACTCAAAATTCATTTCTAAACATTTTCAGAGTACATTAAAATCAGGAGAGTAAAACTGGTTGAACAAGCTGTTTATCTAAATATTATTTTAAATGGGTTGTGCAGTTTCTCAACAATGTGGGACAATTCTCACTATGAGAAAGCACTGCTCTGATCATTTCAGATTTGAACACATTCTCTCCTGTAGGGTCAAGGATTAAAGCTTTTGAGCACCTGTGATATTATGAGCACTGTGCTGAATATTTCATAGTGATCATCTCATTTAATTAATTAAAAGCTTACTAAGTACCTTTCAAGTTTTTACTCAATGCACTTTAAATATTTTATAGACAAAGCTTTGTTGTCCAAGGCGTTCTCCCAGGCATAGTATAGTAAATATTCTATCATAATTTATGGACTAATTGATCAATTCAGTCTAACAGCCATTGACTATCTGCTCTGTGCCTGACACTGAAAATGCAAAGATACATCAAGTCCGGTACCTTCTCTGAGCACCTTGAAGTCTACTGAAAGAGACAGTGCCACAGGCCATAAAGTACCATTAAGTGCAGGAAGTATTACTATAGATACAAAGGGGACCCGAAAATAAGCCCTACCCCGAAAATAAGACCTGCCCGAGGCTTAAGTAGGTCTTATTTTCGGGGTAGTTCTTATTTTCGGAGTAGGGCTTATTTTCGGGTAGGGCTTATTCATCTTTAATAATTAATGTAGGGAGAATTCACAGAATACTTACAATAAATTTATCATATTTATGTTGTTATACCATTTAATGGATTATTTCCTCAAAATATCTCTTAATATGTAAATATACATGTATCTGTTATTAAATCTAAATTTTAGAGTTAGAACAAATTCATAAATATGCGAGGCAGAGCTCTCTTGACAGCACCTTGGAAACGGAGGGCAGAGCGATCAACTCCTGAAGTGCTTTATCTTGAAAGAGCGGTACTTTTATAGAAGGAGGACAGGACCTTCCAACAAATGGCAGTGGGATGAATAAAATACAAACTTACTTCATGAAATAGTAACAATGGTACAGTGTAGGTGGCAAAGGAGGGTGGCCATTTCAGTGTGGCTGGAATGAAAAACAAGGCGAGATGGCGGGGGTTGGGGGGTGGAAGGTGTTGAAACTGGAATGGTAAATGGATGGAGATTGTGAAGGCTTTTGAGTTTTAAGCTAAAAAATGTGGACTTTGTAATGGAGGTAAGAAACATTTGAAGCTATGATTTTGGTTAGCTTTGATTTTAGGAAGGTAAACTTCCAGGAACAAGGTGTCACACTGTGCAAAGAAATTTTCATATTTTATTTTATCAGATGTTTCCAAAAAACTCATGACAGGGATACTGTAATTATTTGCATTTTTTCCACATTGAAGAAAATGAGCCTTACAGAGGTTAAGCATCTTGCCTAACACATTAAAAACAAGCTCCAAAGCCAGATCTGAAAAGCTATTAACCTCTACAGCATCAGTTTCTTTGTAAGTTTCTAAGCTGGATTAGATTGTCACTGGACCCTCATAAACAGTAACAGGGCTCACATGTGCTTTGGTGACATATTTCTTGCTTGATAGTGCTCTGAGGTCAAAACTGGGCTTAAACAAGTCTAGGTCATGATTCACTGAAGATATATATCCAATAATATAAATTAGTTTGAAGATGGAACTGAGGCAAAAACTAGTGATTTTAAAATATCTGATTATAACTGGAACTAACAGTCAAATTTTATTTAATCCAATTTTATTGGATTAATTTTATTTTATTTTTCTATTCTCATAGCCTAAAAGAAACTCAGCAAAAAAACCCAAAACACTTTGTAAATAAAATAATATCCTAATGATGTTGAAATGCAGTGTGGAAGGAAGAACCTAGAGGACAAAAAAGAAGGGACTGGAAATAAAAAAAGTATAGATTTGAACTCAGATGAGTCAGATGCTTAAGATTTCTCATCATCCATTTCATCATCTGCAAAATGGATGCAAAGTTATTCATACTGTAAACTCACATGCTTAATGTGAAGAGTTTGTGGAATCATGTATGTGAGACTCCTTTGTAAACTTTAGGTCCCCTAGAAACATTTGCTTTCATCATCATGGTAGCCCTTTAATTAAAATCTACTTTTAACCATTGAAAAGGGGATTCTGCACCACTTCAATCTGATATTGAGATTAAACTACCTTATTTGAAAAAGATCAGAAATGGTCTTCAAAACGCCTACAAAGTACCACACATGTCTATACATAGCATCAACATATGAAGATTGAGTCCTTATTTGAGGCTGTGCCAAGACACTATCTGACAAAGCCATCCTCAGACTTCACAAGGCATCAACACTCCCTGTGAGGGCATAACAAAAGCTCTTTTGTAGCTTCAGTAAGAAGAATTAAAAATGGAAACAGCCAGAGACCTTCTTTTATGTGGAAAGGGGGGCCAGGGAATGTCTAGTAATACAGGAGTGAAGAAAATTCAAGGACAGTGACCATAATCTAATTAAGGTCTGTAATTACAAATTCAGACATTTAATAAAGAAAAATTTGCATGTTCATTTAGCCAAATCAACTTTAATGGAGCTGAAAAGCATAAGTGGAAACCATTGTAATTTATTAATGGAGTAAAACATACAAGAAATGGAAAAACGTGGTAGAGTAGTCTGAAAACCACATAGTTTATAAGGGCAGTAAAAACAGACAGAAAATATATATTCCAAAATAAATAGTTAAAGAGACAAACAAAATATTTTTGGATAAACATTGACATTTGAAGGATGGGAAATAAAAACATACAAGTGAAGTGATGGTAAAAATGTAAATCAAGGTAAAATGTTTTCTATTGTAGCAGGAACAGAGGACTTCAAATCAAAGTACTTGAAATTTAATACAGACTGTAACTAATGGGAGGGGAGGTCTTGGCATGTCAGTTCCCCTATTTGTGCCTCAGTTTCCTCACATATAAAATGAGGAGGTTGGAATGGGAAACATTTAAGGTTTATATGGTTTTATGATTCTAAGCAAACCTAGAATAAAGTCCTACTTGTCCATCGAAACTTTGAGTAGATTGTGGTTTACTTATGTGAAATCAAAAGTACTAAAGAGGGTTTTTTAGTAAAAAATTATACCCATTGTTCACCTCAATGTTCTAAATGCCTAAAAGAGGATATATATTACTTTGCTAAGGCTGCCATAATCAAATATCACATATATGTTTAGCTTAAACAACACAAATTTATTTTCTCACAATTCTGGAGGCTGAAAGTCCAAGGTCAGGGTGCCAGTGTAGTGAGGTACTGGTGAGGGCTCTCTTCCTGGCTTGTATATGGTGGGGATCTCTCGGTGAGCTCACATGCATCACAAAGAAGGGGAGAGCAGAAGGGGGAAGGAGAGAAGAAGAAGAAAGGAGGGGAAGACGAAGAGGGAAAGGCAGGAGAGCTCTCTCTCCCTCATCTTATAAGGCCACCAATGCTATGGGATTACGGCCCCATCATTATGAGCTCATTTAACCTTGATTATCTCCTAAAATCTCTGTCTCCAAATACAGTCACATTGTAGTCCAACATATTTTGAGAGGGACAAAATTTGGTACATAGCACCTACAGTACTGACTTTAAAGATGTCTAAAAACTTACTATACTTTCTCAATAAATTGCCTCCTTTCTGGTGTTCCAGTTATAGAGACAGATGGGAAAGTGTTTTTTGGGGTTTTTTTTTTNTTTTTTTTTTTTTTTTTTTTTTTTTTTTTTTTTAGCTGAGCCATCCTGCCATCTGTTGGCAGCTCAGCAGTACAGCTCTGGCCGGGAATCTAACCAGCGACCCTGTTGCTCAGGGCTTGCACTCTTGAGCGAGCTCTTAACCAACTGAGCCACTTGGCCAGCTGGAAAAGGATTTTTATAAAGCTTTGAGCAAGAAGCTGGATTAATAATGCCCTAAAGGTACGGAAACCCTCAGGTGAGAGGCTGATCCCCACCACATGAAAGGATCTAGAAGCATCCATGCTTTTACTCAACAATGCAGTTAATTTGAGGATTGCTTGAAGTTTCAGTTTGTTAATTTACCAATCGACTTTTGGATAGAAACCAGATTTAACCCGAAAATCTGAAGAGAGTAAATTAGGCCTTTTCTGAAAGAGTATAAATAAACCCAAGGCAATCTGATTTATTTTGTTTGTAAAGGAAATCAAAGAGATAGGTGCTGGAAAGTTTTAACTTTCCTCAATTTCTGAAATGTTTTCACGGTAGGAGCACACTTACAAGGAAAGCAGTCGAGTTACCCTATTTCCACTTTCTCTGCTCTTCAACTATTTAGCCTCTGATTTTCTAAACTAGGCAAATTGGAATGTGTTGAATACTCTACACAAACAGATTGAATAAAGAGATGGTTGTATTTATTAGAAATGCCTCGGTGTCCAAATCCAGAAAATTCTGTGGTGGTTAAATGACGTTAAGTTTGGAACCGACTTTAAGCAATTCGTGGTTCTGTCACTTCTTTGCTATTGACCTTAGTCAAGTAACTTGAGTGTTCTTATTCTCAGTTTTCTCTGCCCTAAATTGGATACAGTAGCCATACGTAATTAAGAGGGCTCTAGTGAGGATCCAAATCGTTTCTAACCTTTAGAGAAATGTCATGTAGTTGGCAAACGTTAGCTGCTCCCCTACTAGTAGTAGCACTACCCCTACTATTACTACAACTATGACTATTACTACTGGTAGTACTATTGCTGCTACTATTACTGCTATTAGTACTAATACCATGATCATCATTATTTGATATTATGTAGAGGAAATTTGCCACCATTCAATGTATCCTAGGAGGTGGCTGTGTATAAATCAATAAGGGTTTCTCTAATTCTGTCTTTATATCTGGCAGCATGTAAGGCACTGCATGGGAAAGAGAAGAAATGTAAACTGTATTCCCTACCATTAGTGGGCTAAGACTTTATCTGGTGAAATTACAGTCAGTATTTCCAAAAGCCCTTTGGAAAAAGAAATCAAGGCCAAGACAGAACCTAAATGTGTTGTGCAAGGTGATCCCAAAGCAAAGAACAGCTGACCTGACACGAGAGCTCAGTCACCTGACCGGAGCACCACGCTCACTGCTCAGGCCCTTGTGCGTGCAGGCTCTGAGAACCCCACACCCCTGGTGGGGAAGGGCACAATGTGCCAGATGGGGGAGCTATGACAGCCCCAAGAGATAAGCCAGGACAGTGGCCTCCGGCCCCATTAGCACTGGACTTGCACCAGCTCAGCACACAACTGCTCCACAGCTCCAGTCACCAACTCGGCCACTTGACATTAGCTTTGTTTCTTAAGCAGAGACAACATCTCTTCCTTATTGTCAATCATGAGTAAGGCTGAGGAAGACCTCTCTGGGACAGAGAGATGTTAAACTTGTCCACAGCACCAGTGTCCCTCATTTGCAAATTCACTCAAACCGCTAGCCTTAGTAACACATACAGTACAGGCTCGGGGTCAGACCTAGCCTGTGAGGTTAAACAAAGGTGAAAGCTTCAGTTTCCGCACATACCAGAGGTGCCACTGCAGTGTTTCATGGCTTTCCGGAGGGTGGCTTGGCAAAGGAAGCAGCCACTGGACTGTAATTTTTGTGTAATATTTGTACATTCCACACCCTGACTCCCACCTATAAACACTCAAAGGAAATCATAAGCGCAGTTAATAGCATAGTAGATGGAAGCCCTCTGTTTCCTAAGGATATTCCCCAAGGCAGGTTTTCAAAGAGAACTTGGAATTTTCCATAAGAAGTTGTTCTCCTTCTTAATAATGGCCTCACGTGACATGCATTCCTGTGTGTGTGTGTGTGTGTGTGTGTGTGTGTGTGTGTGTTACTCTTTGGATAGATCTTATACTCTGCATTCTATGGGAAATGCTGTTTCTACCATCTGAATTTCAGTCTCGGAAATACACGGTAATCCTAGGAGGTTAGTGAGAGATTGTCTGATGGAATGTATTTCATCTACAATGCAGCTTGGCCAACAGACATCACAGCCAGACTTTAGAAGCAAGGCCAGGGCCTGCTCAGCATCAGGGCGGACCAGGGCGCAGAGCACGGCTCCGTGCAGGATAAACCACATGTCCAACCCTGGCTGGGGCCATAGTTTGCCAGCTAACACTGTTTCCTCCTAGGTGAAAGTCATAATTAAATGTGATTAAAAAAACAAAACAAAAAAAACCCAGTCAATGTGACATCTTTTAAACATCCAGGAGAGTTCTCAGCTTCTCAAAGAGAACAGCTATCCAAGGTCGATTTCTACTTGTAAACTTAGGTTGAAATATTTGTCTCTGCTCCATAAGCACCCCAGACTATTGCTTGATTTACCGCACACTGATATGTGACCAACCTGGAAAAGCTTTAGGCAATTGGGTCTTTTCTTTAAAAGAGCACTTTTATTTGCTTCAAAAATGATGCTTACACTAATTTTCTAACATTCAAAAGCCAAAACCTCTTTTTAAAAAATGTATCCCTTTGAAAAATCTCACGGGAAGTATACACTTCCTTTTCCTCTCTTTCTAAAATCATCCATTCGTAACTGCAGCAGAGGACTTCCTAGAATAAAAGAAGAAGTCTAGCAGTAAAATTCTTTTTGAGTTATTCTAACAATGAGGCAAATGCATTACATGGTTGGGAGGAGGAAAAATTATTTTCATTCATAAAATATTTTTCAAATCAACATTATTTTTTCCTCCTGAGCCTATAAAATCATTAGCTTATATGTGGAGCTAGATTGTATAGGTGCCTATCCTTGGTGAGTTTCTTCTTCAATTCTTTAGTTTCTTGGCCAAAAAAAAAAAAAAAGAGATAATGATAATGCCTACTTTGTGGGCTGTTATGAGAATTAGATGCATTAATACATGTAAAACACAAATATGTACTAAAAAAATGTTAAGTATAATTGTTAGTAGTAGTAACACTATTAGATTCTTTCAGAAATCCAAACTTAACAAAAGTGATATTTTTCTCCTAAACATGTATCTTTATGCATCTAAATTGTAGTGTAATAAGCTGCATGCATTCCCTGGGGTCCGCTTGCTCTACCAGGACAAGCCTGGCACTTGGTTTCCAATTAAACTCACCCTCTTATTCTATCACTATATGTGGCAGTTTTTATTTACATGTTAATATCCTGGCTTGGTAGGTGACTTGCTAAAAGGCAGCTGTCTAGGCAGATACCTACTTCCTTTTCTAGGGATATGTTTGTATCATGTAAGAAAAAAAACTAAGAACATAATATTTTCTGGTGAAAGATTACTTTCACATATATTGTTTAAAAAACAAAACAAATCACAAACTCTGGTTTCACAAGAACTATTATACATCAAAAGCCCTTTTAGAATATAGGGACAAGAAACTTGGGACCTAGCCAGAGTCGGGTCTGTATGCCATCCATCCTGGTATCTTCTGTGGTTTAGTAAGAGATGTGAGTTGAATTGAATTGGAGACTCAACTAGAGTCCTGGCAGGAAATTGATGTCAACGAAAGGGGGCAATTAAGGAGAGTTTAATGATACTTACAACCCAGAGGGCAGGGTTCAGGAAACAAACAAGAAACATTGTAGCAATGGCAAAATTTCTCTTATCCTCTCTCAACCTGAAGAAGAAAGGAAGGGACCAGGACCAAGAGCCCAAGCAATCTGTGCCTGTGGAAGTCTGCTGGACAGAGCTTGTGGCCTTCCAGCCACTGCCAGCTCGCCACCTTGTCAGGAGGAAAGGGAGGCACTAAACGCCCCACACTTTCTCTTCCTCCACTCTCCATACCTTGCCAAGGCTTCTCTCAGGCCAAATGCAAACAGCAGCCAAAGAACTTCAGACGCTGCCGTCACTGTGGTCAGGTTGCCCAGGGTTCACAGTGGGTGAAAAGAGATGAAAGTAGATCCGCAGGTGCAAACACCCTGCAACACCAAGAAACACTGGAGAGTACATTGACGTGTTTCGTTTTTGTAGCTTTCTCGTGCTGTAAAAAAATCCTGAAAGCTGACGTTTTAAAACTGGCTTTCAGGTTTCAAAGACCCTCTCCAAATGAGAGTTTCAGATTGTAAACACATTAAAAGAGAAAAGCAACGCCAGAAACTAGTTCTGTTTTTATATCTAAAGAATTTTCCAGGTTCAGAATAAAGATAATTCAAATTAAAATGGCTTTGGACACTGTATCACTTTTGACTGAAGAGAAATACATTCCCACTTGTTGTTCCTCCCCTAAAGAGGAATCTCCTGATGCCTTTGACCGTAAACTCTGTTAACACACACACACACACAAAAGAACATGCACTCCTAATATATGTGTACTTATTACTAAAAAGTATGTGTCCCTCAAATATTCTAATATGTTAAATGAGTTATAAAATATGCAAAATTGGAAAAGTAATAACAGGTGAGACAAAACAAACATAAATAGATATTTTCTGCTCCAGCCCAATGCACATTTTACCACTGTACTCATGGCTTTGGAAATTCATTCACTCTGGAGAGCCTCCTCAGAGACAACTATGATTGCACACTCAATCCTATGGCCATTCTAGGCATAGTATTATTCTACCCTATACACGTTTTAGTGGTCAGACTCTAAGAGAGAAAACAAAAATTAGGATCTTCTGAATGATCAGAAGATGGTACATGAATAATTTGCATTGTAAAACACATTAAACTGCTGCTACATGTGGCTAGCCCTAGCTTCACAATAGCCCTGTGGAACAGGTCTCATCTCTAATTAAAACAAAAATAGGAAACTCAGGCACAGAACATTCTAGTAACTGGTGCAAGATGATTTTTCTCTGTCATAAAACCCCGGTTTCCTGAGTTCTAGCTGAACATTCACTCTCAAAATTCCAGATTCAGCAAATTTTGTAGAGAATAAATTTATGGAATAAACCAGCATTTCACCACAGAAAAGTCTCTCTGGAAAGATATGGCATAGTTCCTACAAGAAATGATTTGCTCAGAGTGAGAGATTCCAGCATTGCCCACTGGACTGTGAGTCACTCGGGGCCAGGGTCTTCGATTATCATCACTTTTTCCCCGGCACCTGACACAGTGATTACCAATATAGATTCCCAATGAAATGGCCAAATTAAAAAAAAAACTGTTTATTTAAACATAAACTTTTTGTCTTCATAGCAAGTACAACGCAAAGGAAATCAGAAATGGAGAATTATCTCAAAATTTAAAAACATACAATTTAAAATATATACCATGATCATGAAAGATTTAAAAAAAAAAAACTACCTCAAAATATCTCCTGTAGTTAATTGCAACCAAAGAAAAGAATTCTTGGCCAGTAAGTCCACTTCATTCCCAGCTTTCACCAGTTAACAAGGTACAGTTCAATTCCATTTTGCCTCCAACTCCTCCTCATTAAGCCTGGCTCAAATTCAAGCCCCCGAGCCCCTCCCACTGTCCCTGAATGGTCCCGATGTTTCACTTCACTAAAGAAGAGATTAATTTGTAGAAAGGTTTCAGCACATTCCTGGGTTGCTCAAGTGCACTTCTTTTCATAGAACAGGCTTTTGATTTTGCGCTTTAAATCAAAGACAGAGAGCAAAAATTCCAAGCATGCATGGGCTTCCGACCTTTAAAAAAACAGGATTGTTCAGATGGAATTTGACACAGAAATGTTCTACCCTACAACTCTTGTTAGTTTGATTCTTCCTCAAGATACCCCCCCTTTCTTCTTTCTACTAAATATCAGCTTTTCAATCAAGTTGGTGTTTGGCAAAGCATTAAAGATAAATGAAGAGTTTGTTATCAGTAATTTATTCATATTGACATTTTAGGGGTTCCATTTCATTGGTTCCAGCTAGGAAAACTGTTCGGCAGAAAATACATTAATATACTATTTTCTGTGTCATGGGAGAGAAGGTGTTTATTTGGACACTGACTCAGGCACTGTTAACAAAAACTATGGTATTTGGAGAAGTCATTTTTTAATCTTAGTACAAGCTTCAAAGATTTATGAATTAAATAGAAAGACACTTAGAAAACATTGTATACTTATAATAGTTCCTTTGAAATACTGCTTTCAATCATCCTTGAATCTTCTTCATTTCACAATTTTTATTTTTTGAACTTATTGCTGAAGTTTTACTTAAAGTCTATGGCAAGCAAAATATAGCCCAGTCACAATAAAGCCTCTATCTCTCATTGGATTGCTTTGACCTTGTTCAGAATGTTTGTTAAATAAAAACCCAGGTCACCTGCTTCCTTGGTCTGATTCCATGTATACACTCACAAACATACACACAGACACACACACACATGCACACGCACACACACACACACACGTCAATGAATAATTTAAACAAGAAAAACAGTGTTAATAGGTTCTACACTCAATGCAATGATTGTTCTGGTTATAAAATTATTCTACCCCTCAATACTCAACAAGTGATTTTAGGGGACAACAGGGATACCATGATTGTACATGACTTCTGATTGATCAGAAAGTATTTAACTAACAAATTTCATGTGAGAAATATATTTTTCAAAATGCTTTCAGCCTTATTTATTTGTAGGTTCTTTGATCACATGAAAAAAATGCTCTACATGACAAAAGGGGGTGCACTTGAGGGTTGTAACAGAAGCTTCATCACTGGAAAGGGATCCGGCAAATGAAGCTGAGTTGAGCTGTGAATATAACAGGGGTAGGATGACCATCTGCAGTAGCACTGATCAGTTAACCATAGTATCATGGTCTGGAAACCATGGCACCGCATCCTTGATTTGGTAGTATTTAAGAAGTACTCTAGAAGGCAGACAAACTGCAAGCCTTGTATATTGCATACAGTGGCTGTCAATCAACTGCTTCCCAATGCTATACTTGCATTTCACAGTTTCTTCTTTTTATGTGCATGAGTGCATAGGATACGCAGAGTTCCATACCTTCTTCATCCTCCTCTGATTGAGTCAAGATTCTCTCAAGATGAAAGAAAAACGATTCTTGGAACCTAGCTGTGGCTGGCAAAGGGCTTTGACACTGCCTAATTCAAAGTAGGGTAAACAACCAACAACAACTACCAAAAAAAGCAAAAATACAATCAAGGACCAGATGGTTTCACTGGTGAATTCTACCAAACATTTAAAGAATAATTAAAGACAACCATTTTCAAACTCTTCCAAAAAATAGAAGAGGAGGAAATACTTCCAAACTCATTTTATAAGACACTGATACAGAAGTCTGATAAGGACACTACAAAAAAACTATAGACCAGTATCGCTAATAAATAGAGATACAAAAATTCTCAGCAAAATATGTACAAAACAAATTCAACAACACATTAAAAGGATCGTAAATAATGATCAAGTGGGATTTATCCTTGGGATGCAAAGATGGTTCCACACACATAAATCAATAAATGTGATACACCACATTAGTTGAATGAAGATACAGTTTATGTGATCCTTTCCATAGGTGCAGAAAAAGCATTTGACAAAATACAACATCTTTTCATGATAAAAATGCTCAATAAATTCGGTATAGAGGAACGTAGTTCAACATAATAAAGGGCATATATAAGCCTACAGTAACCAAAATACTCAACAGTGAAAGATGGCAAACTTCTCCTTTAAGATGAGGAACAAGGCAAGTGTGCCCACTCTCACCACTCCTATTCAACACAGTACTGAAGTCCTAGCTAGAGCAATCATTCAAAATTAAGGTATAAAATACAGGGCTGGCCAAGTGGCGCGTTGGTTAAGAACTGGCTTGGGATGCCAGAGGGCTCCGGTTCGGATCCCACATATGAGGGCCAGTGACACTGCCCTCTACAGCTAAGATGATGAACAACAGCTCGACCTGGAGCTGGGTTGCCGTGAGTTGCTGGTGACGGGTAGGCTGCAGCCCCTGCTGCAGTGGGTTGCCATGGGCTACCGTATGTAGCCAGCAGCCAGCGTGAGCGGCCAGCAGCAGCCATGAGCGGCTGTCCAGAGGCCGGCGACTGATCTGCCTCGCCCGGGAAGAGTGCAATGATGGTGCCAACTTGGGCCAGTGAAGCAACATCTACAACTAGACTGAAGAGCAAAACAACAGCATTTGTTCCCCTTCCCCTGATTCCCCGGCGCCGTTCCCTTCCCCCAATTCCCCAATAAAATCTTAAAAAAAAAAGATATAAAATGCATCCAAATTGGAAAGAAAGAAGTATAATTGTTTTTTAAAGATGATATGATCTTATGTATGAAAAATCCTGAAGAATTCACCAGAAAACCGAGAACTAATCAGAGAATTCAATAAAATTCTTGGATAAAAAATTAACATACAGAAATCAGTTATGTTTTAATACATTAACAACACAACATCTGAAAAAGAAATACATGAAGTGATATTATTCATAATAGCATCTAAAACAACCAAATACTTAGGAATAATTTAACTAAGAAAGTGAAAGACCCATATACTGAAAACTATAAGAAATTAATGAAAGAAATTAAAGAAGACACAAATATGTGGAAACATATCTTATGTTCATGGGTCATAAAAATCAATATTGTTAAAATATTCATACTACCTGAAGCTATCTATAGATTCATTGTAATTCCATATAAAAATTCCAATGATATTTTGCACAGAATAAAAAAACAATCCTGAAATGTGTATGGAATTATAAAAGATCCCAAATAGCCAGAGCAATTTTGAGGAAGAAGTATAAAGCTGGAAGCATTACACTTCCTGATTTCAAACTATACTACAAGGTCATACTAATCAAAACAGCAAGATATTGGCATAAAAACAGACACATATATCAATGGAACAGAACTAGGAGCCTAAAAATGAACACTCACATATATGACCAACTAGTATTGACAAGGGAAGCAAGAATATTCAATGGGAAAAGGATAGTCTCTTTAATATATGGTGTTGGGAAAACTGGATAACCACACTCAGAGAAATGAAATTGGACCCCTATTGTACCATTCACAAAAATTAACTCAAAATGAATTTAACATATAAAAATAAGAACTGAAACCATAAAACTCCTAGAAAAAAAAAAGAAACATAGGAAAAAAATCTTCTTGACATTGGTTTTGGCAACAACTTTTTCACTATGACCACAAAGCACATGCAACAAAACCAAAAATTAAAAAAAAAAGGAACTATAGCAAATTAAAAATCTTTGCAGAGCAAAAGAAACAATCAACAAAATGAAAAGTCAACCTATGGAATGGGAGAAGATAGTTGCAAATCATATTATCTGATAAGAGGTTAATATCTAAAATATATAAATAACTCATGCAATTCAATAGCAAAAAAGCAAAAAAAGAAAATAGCCAATTAAAAAATGAGCAGAGGAACTGAATAGATGTTTTTCCAAAGAAGACATAAAAATGGCTAACAGGTACATTAAAAGGTGTTCAACAGCATTAATCATCAGGGGAATGAAAATCAGTCCACAAAGAGATATGACCTCGTATCTATTAGAATGACCATAATAAAAAAGATAAGAGATAAGGAGCATTGAAGAGGATGTGGAGAGAAGGAAAACCTGAAGCAAAACACCACAAAATCCACAGTAGGGTGACAGTGAAGCTGCCATAGTAGCATAGCATCTAGTGCAGTGTACACCATACTCCGGGCCATGCTCTCTAGGGAGTGTACTTTGACATGAAGGTGACTTCAGATGGGGCTTCTTCTGACTCTCTGCCACCATCCTAGAAGAGATGGAGAAGGGGTACCTATCACAGACAAACCTAGTCCTAAGAGAACAAAACTGGGCCAAGACACTGGGCAGGAAAAGCTTTAGAAAGAGGAATGCTCGCACAGTTTTTTAAAACCCTCCTTTTGCTGAATAGTTTCTTCTGAACTCTTGCCTCTTTGCAACACCTCTTTTAGAGCAAGCTCCAGCAAGACAGTGCTGGAACCGATTTCCCTTTGGAGGGATCCCTTTCCAAGCAGAAACTAGTGTGAAGTGTAGAGCAAAGGAGACCTATTGTAGAACAGAGTTCATAGAAGAGCTGCTGTCTTTCCACAGGACCCTTTTATCTAAAGTTCTTCCACCTCAGAATGAAAAGGCTGCTGGGATAATCAGTGTAGACACCTAGAAAAAAAGGCCACAGTGGCTTATCAACCTACTGCTACTCTTGACGTTGTGACCACCAATCACAATAATTAACACATGTTTAATGTAGCCTTTATTAGGTGCCAGGTACTTTCTAAATGTTTCACATTAACCCATTTAATCCTTCTATGGACCTCATTGTATAGATAAGAAAACTGAGACCAGAGAGTTAACTCACTTACCCAAGATCACGGCTAGAAAAATGCAGAGATGCTACTCAAATCCAGGCGTTCTGACTTAGGAGTCTGTACGTTCAACCATCACAATATGTTACTGAATGTAAAGAAGCCCTTGTGCGTACATGAATTTTAACTTATGGTCTCGAGGGGTTCCCAAAGGCCAGGGATCAGTAAAACGTATACAGTTTCCTTGTGTATCTACCGTTGAGGGCTCCTAGAAAGATGGCTACAATCATGACAAAACATGTCCGCCAGATATAGAGCTCTCAATCCATAAGACAAATGTCTTTTTTCCCAGGATGCCCCTGCATTTCAAGGAGTGAGTGCTTGGAGTATCCAAAATAGGCAAGACCTATCATCCTAAGTGGCTATCCCGAAGTCCGGAAAGGTCTCTAAATTCCCTTTAATCCCACTCTACACTTGTCGGCTCAGCACCCTATTAATGAATCACATTTATATTAAGGCTGGATTCCACTATGTTTTGCCATCATTTCATTCTAATGTTTAAATGGATCATCAGCACTAACTCTGTACAATTTCTGCTCTATACCATTGAATTAATAAAGCTATCCTACAAAAGTCAGACTTGCTTAGTGTTCCAGGATCAGGGGAATATCATATTTGAGAAGCAAACACAGGCACAAGATGAGATGGTTTTAGAAGCCAGGCTCACTAAGAGTCATAGGATGTCCCATACGCCTTCCTCCTATACGTTACAAACAGATTTCCGAGACAAAGAATGAAGTAGCATGGCCTCAAGAAACACATGATCACTAGAAGTAAACCGCACTGTCCCCTGGCATATACAAAGAGGAATAAAATCGCCCACCAAGGAAAACCATTTGCAGGGAAAACAAGATGTCCATGTGGAAACAAATCAATTAATGGAAAGTATACACCCGGGCAATTTCTAAACAATGCCCAGCCATGATTAATTTTAGTTTGAAGAATTCAACAAAGTAATATTGTCCATTCAGAATCTCCAGTCCTGCTGAGATTCTGGGATGTTGCCAGTGGCTCAGCTGCTATTCACAAACCCTGGCAACCTGAGTGTGAAACTCTACACTTTTATATCACCAGAGATGCTACCAGGATTTCATCTCTCTAGTCTTTTGCAGAAATAGAGAATAGTGAAGGGGAGCAGAACTTGCCACCCCAAAATATGTCTCTTTGGCATAAGGATTATTTTAGGCTGATTATTTGGAAGAAAGAACAGACACAGGAAAAGTTCTGAAAACCAAGTAGAAATTATCCTTTTGTAACAGGCATTTACATTTAAAGAAAAATCTCCATTTGTAAGGACGTCTCCCTCTCTGGCCCAGGAAGAGAAGCATGACAAAATTTCCAGAAACTCTGATGAGTGGAGAAGGCAAGGACTCAAATTTCATAACTTCCATATCCTCGTTTACTGTGCTTTGCCTGATAACCTCCCCTAAGTAGCTTCCCCACCCCCTACAACTTTTGTCTTTAGCTAGAGATGGTGTTTAAGGTGGTGCCCAGGGCCATTTCAGGGAGTTACTGGGTATGTCCCATGTATACAGGGGGTACACCTCTGTTTGTTTTTCTCTTGTTAATCTGTCTTTTATTACAGGGAGTGTCTCAGCCAAGAACCTAAAAGGGTAGAGGGAAAATTATGACGGCCTTTTTGAAAGATCAGAGTAATCAGCTCACTGTGGCACCAGGAAAGCAAATGGCAAGAATGTGTGAGAGTTTCTGTGGATGCCATATTTAACTTGACAAGGATGAGTAGTGGCCACCATCAGTATTATCTCAGCTGTCACCTGAAGTAGGTGTTCAGTGCATGGTTCACCTCTTAAACTTGAGAGGGAAGAAAGACCCTTCTTCCAATCCACTTCTGGACACCCTGAGGCACCCACTGGAGGGCTCTGAGGAATCACCCTCCCCACTGCTGTGTTAACCCAGAAAAGCCCATCCAAGGAGAGATATACAAGTAGTATTTAACATTGGGCCGAAAACATCATGGTGTTTTATGCAGAATGCTCGAATTTAGGGTTTCAGAGAACACGTTTTTATTGATTGCATAAGGACCTTCAAATATGTCAAGTCTCATCCCCAAACAAAAGTAAGAATAACTTCTCCAGCAACCTGGATGGATGGTCACCTAGTTAAAAACACTGCCAGCAGTGGGGCTCTGCATTACCGTAAGTGTCCATTATTTCAGAATTAGCTGAGAAAATATCCTTGTATGCTTTCTGCTCATAGGATACTGCATAAAAGTTGGCTCTTTGTTTCTGTCTGTATTAGAGCTTTATCACTACTGCAGAATCCCTTTTCTGAAGCCTGATCAGAATGGGTAATTGATCAATTCATTGAAAAAGTTAGATACAGTAGGGAAATATATTTTTTAACTTAAAGACATATAAAGATAGCACGATTACGTCCATCTTTGTATTTCCTTTATCTTCCTTACATGAATTTTCACCCTAGATTTTTGTGCCTACGAGTTTTCTCTACTTGTCAGTTGTCTCACCTTCACCTAACTCCTCAGCATTTTAAGGATCTCTTTATTGAGTTTTCATTACAAAAATACTCCTACACTTTCATTTAACTAATTTATGTAATATGTAATAAAATTACAGAAGTATAATGACAAGAAACACCGACAGAGTTGCACTGGGAATAAAAATAAATAAAAAAAAGAAAAAAAAGAAACTGGCGCTGCATCAGTGTTCAGTTCAACAAGTTAGAGTGCTAGTACAGCAGCAAACTAGAAAGAAGGCTTTTGAACCCTGAGTACTGAAAGTGTTATGGATGTCAATATGTTTTATACCATTAAGAGAGAGCTCCATTTGGCTGGTGATTATATTCTGTGGTGCTTGGGTAAGAGAGCTTGTTTTAAAATTTTTATTGTGGAAATATATGGTAGCATATTATTCATAAATTTTATGTGTATTCATCTCCTGTCACCAAGTAGAATGGCATCTTGCAAAGAGAGGCAGGAAAAAAGCCTGGGGTCTGGAGTAAAAGTCCCCAAATATGCAATTAGATACCAGTGATTTATGAATAAAGTTTATTTGAAGTGTAATTTGTGAACCTTGTTGGAAAGGCCAACCACTGGCTAAGTGACAGCTGAGGCTAAAACTCGAGTTTCATTTAGACTCGAGACAGGATGCAAAGCAGCTATCTGCTGACTCCCTGCCCTGTCCTTCTGACAATGGTGTCTGATCAATCCCCTGGGTGAATAACTGGCACACGGTACATATGTCTGTACATGGGCCAGCACTTAATTAAATCATGAAATTATAAATGGTACTCCAGAGTATAATCTGTAAGGACTGCACCACATGAATATTTTATCTGGAGTTAAGAGCCACATTTATAGAATCTCTGAGAGAATGAAAGACATTGTAAAGCCCTTGGCATATAAATGGTGATAAAAACTGCCAATAATCTTCACATCCTCTGTTTTTCCAAAATAGTTCTTCTGTGTAAAGACTAGGTAGTACAACTGTTAGGCCTAGTGTATTCAAACATTCAGGCTTACTAGTTAATGACAAATTGTTTTCCAAAATAGTTGTACTGTTTTATTCTCTCACTATCACGGACGAGAGTTCCTATTCCTCCATATTCACCAGTATTTAATATTGTCAGGCTTAAAAAACAAAAAGGCCAATCCAATAGACCAAATGATATCTCATTATGGTTTTATTCACGTTTTCCAGATTACTAGTGAAGCTGAAAATTTTGCTATATATTCAATAATCATTTGTTTCTCCTCTTTTGTGAAATGTCTGCTTAGGTCTTTTGTTCATCTTTCTACTTGAAATGTTTGTCTTTCGATTTCTTGGTCCTAATGGGTTCTTTATCTTGCTGAACTTTCAGATTAACCCTGGGACGTGGTTGTGATTTTCCTTTATACAGATGAGAATCTGAAGAGTAAGAAACTAAGAGACCTGTGCAGGGTCGTGGAGCTAGCAAATGATGGAGGGCCATCCAAACTCAGCACTGTTTCACACCAAAGCTCAGGTGGCTTCCACTAACTCAGCCTGCTTGATTTTTGCTGGTGCTTTTTCTTATTCCTGTACCACAGGCTCCCCCTAGATTCTCTACAAAGAACCGCCTCAGAGGCACACTGCAGTAAGAAGTGGAGAATGGGAATGATCAAAGGAAGGTAGAACACTCTAGAAACGGTTGGGAACAACCAGTTACAAAACTGAAAAAGTGGAGGGCATTTGAAAAATCTTCTTAGTTTTTATTGCTCTCTGCCCGTTATCAACAATAATAACACTATTAACAATTATAGTAATGATAATACTAAAAATAACAAAAATATTGAAATTCAATCACTTAAGGGGCACAAAACTTTTCACTGCGCACTTTAGATGCATCATTTCAGTTAATCATTACAGCAATCCATAAGTTAGAGAACTGACTCAGTCCTATTGTATAAAGGAGGAAACCCAATTTTAAAGGAGTGAGAGAAATTCTCCCAAGGTCACATAACCAGGAAATTGTAGATTCTGGATAAAAAACACAAAACAAAAAACAAAAAAACAATTTTTTTTACTCTGGAGATGGCACTTCTAATAATTATGGCTCTATGTCACATGCCACCAATCGAATTCCTTACTATATAGTTCATGTCTCTTTATCCCAAATACATGTATGTTTATCGTTTTCTAGTTGTCACATTATCTAGCAGATGAATAATCATACGTTCATAATTCAAAAGGGCTGTTTTCCTCAAACATCAAACCCACTTTAAGTTACTTTTCCAAAGAGAATTACTGTTGACATATGACCATGGCAGTAAAGGTACAGTCAGGTCTCTTTTGGAACAATGGCATGGCCTCAGGCTTCTAGAAGGTCCCAAGGAAGATTATTTTGACTCAAAGCAGAGGTTGGGCATTTATCAGTCTTTTGCTAGAATCTTTCTGCTCCAGAATTAGAGCCTGTTTTCTTCTACAAACTCAGGAAAAAAAATAGCCATAATTTTTAAAGAAAATTCAGGTACTACTCAGATGCTTTACAAGAAATTTTCTGTGCTTCTCTGACTCTTCCGAGGTACACCGTATTTCCATTTATAAATGATCACCTATCTCCAAATAGAAAGCAGCAATCAACCTTTGGTTAACTAACATCTTAGCACATATAATGTTTACTGTCCCGAAATGTCTTTTTTTATAGTTCATTTCTGATGTCAAATGTAGCTCAGCATGTAATTGTCTGATAACCAAACGTTAATAATGACATAATTACTTAGCTTGATGATTTTTTGTTGACATCATCTTACACTGTATGAGAGAAACAGTTTCAAAGAGCCTAGAGCAAATAGCAAATCAGAACAGATACAAGTACATAGCATGTGAATAAATGAATATTAGATGAAGAAATGAATAAGGGGGCCAAATGCTATTATCACCCATGACGTTTCTCTTGATGCTTGTTCAGAGATGTGATTCAGGAATGATGTTAATCAGGTTATAGTTTCAGAAACATACGTATTCAAAATAGTATTTCTAAAGTGAGGCAAAAATCTGACTTACTCTACTTATGTATTAAAAATATTAGTATTTTTTAGCAGTCTGACCTCAGAAAATAAACAACACTATTTTTGAATGCATGACCTGTTTTAATCTTCCCAACACTATTTGACTATTTTATAAAAGAGCAAACTGGAGAAGCCTGAAGGTGCATTGCAAGCACCAGTGGTTCAATCAGGGCTGGCTCTCGAGTCCTTCTTGACTCCAAAGCCCAACGCTCCCTCCACTGGAACAGATTTCTGTCTTAATGCTGTGTCTTCATTTGGGCAAACTCAAAGAAATCAAGACGGGGTCTAAAGAGAGAAGAGAACCAGCATATATTGATGACATATTTGAATGAGATATTTCCTATACATATCCTCATTTGATCATCAAGAAATAATAAGAGAATCATTATATCAGCTACATTTCTATAGGTGAGGACACACTAAAGCTCAGAGAAGTTAAATAATTTGCCAAAAGACGGGATCAGATTTTCAGACCATATCTATTACTTGAAAGATATTTTTAAGACTATGAGAAGTCTCCAGCCAAGGTAGGAAATGGCACTTATTAAAGGGATATTATAATTAGAAATTTTATATATTTCAAAGACATCTGAGAAGTCATTATATTCAATGTCTAGTGATGAGAATACTGAGTCTTAGAGATGTTAGGTAATTTGCCTAATATAATAAGGTCAGAATTCAAATCCAAGTCTATTGATGCAAAGTGATTGTCCTTCCCATTAGAAAATAGAATTTCTTAGCTGGAAGGGACTTCTGCAGTAGCAGAGGCTAGATTTCTAACTTAATTGATGAAGTAAAACAAGGTGTGAGGGGAATGGTGTTCCTTGGAGGCTGGTGGAGAGCATGAATGCAGAAGGAACGCTATTGCTTGCTGTTTACTGGGAAAGAAGCTTCCAGATATAGTATCAGAAAGTCACTCAACAAACTTTAAAGGATTTAAATTATGTCAATTAATAATTAGAATAACCTTAATCTGGAGAGAATCCTACAAAGTTCTTAGGGGGGAGCGGGTGGGAGGCTGAGTCCCCTTTTGTACCTTAGCAATTCATAGCACTTGGTAGGCACTCAGCTTATGTTTGTTTGATAAATGATGAATGAAACAATAAACAGTAGAAAGCATTTTTATGAGCGTGCTTATATATTTAAAGGTATACCCTTTATCAACCTTTTGGTAGAAATTGAATCCACTTTTTTGTCTATTGGGATATGTAACTTTCTTTTCCTAGAATCAAACTTAAATAGTTCTAGAAGATGCTGTCCTCACTTTCTCAATGATCTCTTCCATGAGTGGTGAATAAAACCGTGATTGCCGCAGAAATAAAATATTAGAGGTGGGATGGGAAAAGATTGAAAAAGACTAGACTAAGCATTCCAAGGTTGGCAAGAGAAAATAAATGATGGAGAGATAGAGGAAGGAGGTGGCAGATAGTGAAAATGGACCCTCTGCCTCACTGGGGTTTGTATAAAATAAATATATGATTCCATATGATAGTAGTTATTAAATAAATAAATGTGAAACAATAAAAATTTTTTACATAGTAATTGTAATTCCAATTGTCAGGAAAGCAGAGAGCTTAGATTCCCTCCACCTCTCTTGAAAATATGCTGGAATTAGTTTTTTCCCCCAAGAATAGCACAGAGAGAAGAAAGATAATGACCATATAATGAAAAAACCTGAAAAACACTACATTAACCAAGTGATGAAGGCTACCATCACCAGTGATGTCATGTGGATGTCACATATGCCTGACTGATACGACGTGATGAGAAGGGTACTTCACTTTTTTGTTATTCTTCTCCAAACTCATATCCCCAGTCTCACTGTGAGAAAAACACCAGACAACCCCAGTTGAGGAAAATTCTACACTATATCTGGCCAATAATCATCAAAATTGTCAAAGTCACTAAAAACAGGAAAAGACTGAGGCCAGCCGAGTGGCGCGATGGTTAAGAGCTGGCTTGGGACACCAGAGGGCCTCGGTTCGGATCCCACATATGAGGGCCAGTGACACTGCCCTCTATAGCTAAGATGCTGAACAACAGCTCGACCTGGAGCTGGGCTGCTGTGAGTCGCCCATGACGGCACAGGCTGCAGCCCCTGCTGCAGTG
>NW_017731567.1:958845-965361 GCF_001890085.2 Hipposideros armiger | reverse complement strand
GGAGGAGGGGGAAGAGGAGGAGGAGGGGGACGGGGAGAAGAAGAGGAAGAGGAAGATTTTGATGGATTAGATTAGCCAAAGAAAGGAAAACGATGGGGAAATGATAAAGGAACATGGACGTGCATCAGGCGAGCTTGAATCCAGGCCCGCCTCTGCCACTCACCAGCCTTGTGGCCTTGGAAAGTCATTTCCTCTCCCGATGTCTCAGTTTCCTCATCTAGAAATTGTTTGCTGCATTGGACTTGAAATCTTTACCTTCCCTCCATGATATAAAACATTCTTTGCTAAAGAGGTAGAATTACAGACATCATCTGGCTTAACATTTATGCTACACTTCATGCCCTGGAATCAAAGGTAATTATAGTCACTGTGTCCCACGCCCGCTCCCCACGCTCCAGGGGCTTACACAGTCCAGGGTAGACACAAGGTCACTCACAAGACAAAGAGCACAGGGTAGTGGTTAGGGAGGGACACAGGCTCTGGACGCAAGCTGCCTGAGTGTCAACCGCACTCTTCATTCATTAGCGTGGACAGTCACATAGCTTCTCAGTGCCTCAGTTTCCTAAGTGCTAAACTCCCAGAATCTCGGTTTCCTCTGCTGTAAACTGGATATGATGCTAGGACCTAATTCATAAGTATTCATAGTAACATATGCACTGCTTTTAGAAAAAATGTCTCACATACTACATATTCTATATGAATGTTTAAGAAATACTAAAATAAGGACCATAAAATGTTCTAAGTATTATAACAGAGGTATAACAACAGTGGCTCTTAACCAAGGGAGTTTTGCCCATCAGGGGATATCTGATGATACTTGAAGACATTTTTGGTTGTCACAACTGGGAGGGTGTCAGTGGCATCTAATGGGTAGAGGTTAGGGATGCTGATTAACATCCCACAATGAACAGGACAGATACGCACAACAAAGAATTACCCAGCCTCGCGACTGCCACTAATGCCAAGATTGAGAAATGCTGGGATGTCCAGAATAGCAGAGTAACACCAACAACCAAAGAATCTGTGTTTTGGGGGCGTTGGCAGGAAGCAGGAAGACATTGGAAAAGTGAAGGTAAATAGGTGTTTGAGGAAGATACAAGACCATGTCAGGCCTAGAAGAACCCATGGCCAAAGGCACTGAGACACACGCCAGGCGTGGCCTGAGATCCTAGGAATCGAAGTCGGTTAAATTACTTCCTGTGGTCTCAAAGAGCCCAGAGGCAACGGTGCAGGTTGCACTTCACAATTCCCACTTTATGTTATTAAGTCACTCGATCCTCATTACAGTACTATACGATAAATATTACTGTCACCATTTTACAGAGAAGAAAACAAAAGCATAGAAGATTTTTGAAACTTGTCAAAGACAGCTCAGCTAGTAATTTTAGTATATTGTAGCTTATGGTTAAACGTATAATGCAAAGGGTGTTATTTGTAGGTCACATAATACAAAAAGAAGCATCCTGTGATTTACAAAACTTACACACACAAACACACACACACAAATAAGACTTAAAATAGAAAGGGGAAAGGAGTGTTTCATGTTATATGCATGAAGTCTTTTGTGAGCAAAAGGGAATAAACACTATGAAAAATGCTTGGTCTTTATGAAGTCTGTGGCAGAGCAAGAAATGTGACCCTGTGCTCCTTGAAGCCCAAGTAAGGAGGAAAACATTGAGTCCAGAGATGCTGTGGTCTGCTAATAGGAAATAACTGATGTTACTCAAGAGGTGACAGATATTCTCCAGGACCTCTTTCTAAGAAAAGGAGTTCATTGTAAGGGAGGCTGTTGTTCAAGGTAAGATAAAGGACTGTTAAACAGGCACATCAGGCTGTGTGTTTAGCAGTAGACTCAGCCTATTCTTTCTCTAAATAATTAAACATTCAGCCCTTTGAGGATGCTGCAAGAGTTTCCTAACTTCTATTAACTTTCACCTTAAAACTTGGGTGATGATGTACAGGATTTAATCAATAGATGAACAATACGATATGTTCTTAGCTGTCCTCATCTCGCTATGTTGGTTTAGCTCAGCTGGAAAGCCTGAAGCAATGATTAGGTCTGTTGCTAAGGATTAAGCCGCTGATTTATGGGCAGAAAGAATGTCACCTCCTTGTCCGTGAAGGGCTGTTGCTCTCAGCTGGACAGCCAAGGGCTCAATTCCTCTTCCCTTCCAAACCAAGAAAAATGTTTTAATTATGACTGAAACAACTGTTCTGGACAAATCCAGAAATAGTTTGCCATAGGAATTCTTTTCTGTAAGAGGAATGGCAAGAACTTTCCATAAATATATGTTTAATGTGTGTTCTGCTTACATCTGGGTTCTCACAGCCTTGAGGGAAACGACAGGTAGTATAAAATTACTTTACTGGCGATATTTTTCAGTAGTGAAATTTTAATTCACCCAACCAAAATGTATTGAACACCGAAGTTGAGTTGGTGTCCTTTCTAACTAGCGTTTTTCTTTTTTTAACATCACACGGACCTGTTACTGACCTATTACTTAGATCAAGAGCAAAACAGGAACAACTATGTAACCTGTTATACAAGCATAGCAGAGTCCATGCATGCATTCATTTAACAGTCATTTACCAGCACCTACTATGTCCTAGAATTTGCACTGAAATCACGCAGTAGGCAGATACACTATTTCTCTGAATGTACTGACATTGACTGAATTTTCCTCCCACACCTGTAAGTTTACTTTTCAGTTGGCAAATTGATTTTTCAGCTGCTTTTCTATGGGGTAATGGGTCTCAAATACATTCACTCAGTACAAAGCTGTTATAAGTCAGAGGGAGGACTTGCAATACCATAAGGTAAATCCTTGGCCCTGAAGCCACTAGACATCGGAACAATTCACATCTGCTCAGATATTTTAGTTACCAACTCCACAAGCACACAGTGAAGTGAAAAGTCTGACAAACGTGCCCTCTCTTCTCCCAGCAGTCAAAACCCTCAGCACTGTGGTTTGGTTGAAAAATAAAACCATAATGCATTTCCAAATATGGACTGTTTTTTATCAGCAGGTCTGTAAGGGTGTCTTCCACCCTCCACCACACACACACACACACACACACACACACACACACACACCCCACACACACACACCACACACACACCACACACACACAACACCACACTCACANGCGACTGATCTGCCTCGCCCGGGAAGAGTGCAATGATGGTGCCAACTTGGGCCAGTGAAGCAACGCCCTCCACAACTAGACTGAAGAACAAAATGACAGCAACTTGTCTGTTCCCATCCCCCAATTCCCCAGCACTGTTCCCATCCCCCAATTCCCCAATAAAAAAAATCTAAAAAAAAATTTAAAAAAAAACACAGGAAAAGACTATCAAAAGCCAGAAGGTCTGTGGAAATATGACAGCTAAATACAACATGGTATCCTGGATTGGATACTGGGAAAAGGGATATTAATGGAAAAACTGGTAAAATCAAAATGAAGTCTGGGCTTTAGGTAATAGTAAAGTACCAATATCAATTTCTTAGTTTTGCCAAATATATTAATACCATGGGAACATGCGGTGCTGACGATGGAGAAACTAGGTGAAATATATATGGAACTCTACATTGCCTTTGTGACTTTTCTATAAACCTAAAAAGGATGGTAAAATAAAAAATTATTTTAAAAAATAATTATGGCATAAAAGATGAAAAAAACAAAACAAACAAAAGTAGGGTGTGACAGTGCTGTTCATAGGAGTGAATAACTTAGACAGTAAAAGCCTGAAAGTGAATTACATGCCAGCACAAGAATTGTATGTGGATCTGGGTAAATTGCACCCAGGGAGCGCCTCTCCAGCCCTTTACATTCTGAAAACCCCTTCACATACTGGGCTGATTATCTGTGTCAGCAACCATGATTCTAATGAATACAGACAAGTTTATGACTGTAAAAGCAAAAGTGAGATGAAGGAGAGAAACGTGGATTTTTGTCTTTGAAATAGGTGACAAAAGGTTCTACCACGTGAGAACTTATTTTCCATACCTTAAGTGTCACATGCTAGAAATACATACTTAGTGGGGGAAAATATCCCAAAATAAAAAACATGTGTGAGTAAAGAGGTATGAAAGGATAATTTATACCTCCAGGGATTCGGGGAAGTAACTAAAATAGTCAAAGAAGGCGGCATTTATTTCACTTAACAAAAGTCAGTGTGACAATCCCTGGGCCATATCCATTGTATTTATCTCTGTATTCCTGGGGCTCAAAGCATGCGAGGGAGGAATGAATGAATGAATGAATGAATATGAAAGATGAAATATTTGGAATTGTGGGAAATACCACGATGTTAATTCTAGTGGGGGAGATGCTCATGAATGATTCTGATAGTAAAAGATAATACAAGTACTAAGAGATGTAAATAAAGAATGATAGAAATTCAGAGGATTGGAGTTTAAATTCAAGCTCAGATGTAGAATCTGCCATTTGTGCTGATGTTTAAAGTGTTGTTAGGACCTTGACCATGCAGCATGTTAAGGTTCATTTATTCTCTTGTTGCGTGTGTCATGGAAAGGTGTTTACTTAAAGCAAGAACGTAAGAGTTTGGCTCTCGGCTGCACACCTAAACCCCACACACTTAACTCTATAGCTTCAGTAACAGCATGAGTAGCACAGAGGATGAGAATACTTATCCCTCTCACTGCTTTGCTGGGAATATTAAACCAGACAATATTTATAACAATGCCTGGCAAAGCAGAATGGCTAGTAATGGCAGGTGGCTGAACCCAGATAGAGAAAAGCAATTGACAGCTACTAGGTGGGCAATTTATTTGGTCTAACTACTCCACAAGGTAATACTGGCATTTTAACAATGCCTGGTGAGGCTATGCTGTCGGTAATTGTAGGATTTTAGATGAGGAAGAGTAGGTAGAAGCTCCCCAGGTCCTTGACAGCAGTGTCTATTCAGGTGACCTGCCTGAATTCAATAAGCCATTTTTATCTATTGTTAAGATCTAGATGGGTGGCTACCAAGACTCTAATGCATTGGTTTCCAAAAGCGAAAATTCCATTCCCTTCACTTGGGCTGGTGGATATTGCACACTGGTATTATCCATGGAATAGATGGCTTTCCATAGCACTTCCCTAAGTTGATATAGTAACACCTCCATTTTCGGATTAGAGAAGTCCGATTAGGAGCTGAGTAATGTCTCCTCATTTCCTCAAACACAAAGGGGACAGCTGGAGTCTGGAAGGGATTCGGGAGGATGTGTACTATTTGGAAGGCAGCTGGTCGCTTGAAAATCTTTTTGCAGTTCCATTATGTGTCAGTTGGGCTTCAGTGTTCTCTCACATACTCCAAAAATCCTGCAAACTTTAAAAAATTAGAAAAAAAATAAAATGCAGGAATTACTATGGCTCAAACTTTGAAGTGCATTGTAAATGTTTCAATCCTGGGCCTCATGTCTTGGGCTTTTAGTTAGAAGAATGTCACAAAAGCTGGAAAATAGATAGCCATAATAGCTTTTTAAAAGTGTTTTTGCTTAAATTACATTATTGAATGCTCACAATAGGAATTTGTGGGTCAATGTCATCATTTCTATTTTCCAGATGAAAAAGTCAACCTGAAAGAGGTTAAGGGACATGTGCAAAGTAACGAGGCCAGTTAGCATGTCTTTTCAGTCTGTGTCTAGAAATTTTTTCGACCATGCCCTTTAGTTAATACCTCAGTGCAAATTAATTTTAATTAGCACTTCCTTCCCAGGTCTATTAGCTTTTAAAAGAACACAGCAAGTAAAAGGACTCATTCATTAATGCTGGAATTTAAGGTGTTATAGTCTTTGAGTAAGCAGACACTTAGAGGAAGCAAAGGACTTTCTAGGTGTTCCACAAATCACATAAAACTTAGGTGAAGCATACCTACTCACACGTAAGATTTACTTTGATGATATCATTCAGCTATGACCCTGCCTTATTAGCAACATGATACATATTTAAATTTGTAAATAATTTAAGATTCTTTTTTTGCTCCAGTAATTGTGAGTCAGAATAGCAGCCGTGTCATCATCATCACTGGCAGAAAAAAGGACAATTATATAAAGGACCAGAAGGTGTAATCTGAAAGCCTAGGAAACTCTAGTAATTCTATAATAGTTCTACCACTATATCATACATCCCAAAAGTCATCGATTGATAATTTCTTATATCAGTATATTAAACATCATTTATGCATAACTTCAAGAAGCTTTACTGTGAAAGGAAAAAAAAAACAAGTGATCAGAATTGAAGAGCTTGGAATACGTTTGTTTTTGTTTTTCTCAGCTTGATTGAGATAGAATTAACATAGAATGATTTGAAGGATGATGCTGTTGGAAAGGGAATTATTAATAGAGATGTTAAACATTGTGAGCTTTGAATTTCTCTGTCATGGATGGAAAGAGTGTAGTAAATAAGCCATACACTGTGGGTTTTTAATGAATACCCAAAATATTTTTAGGAAAGAATAAGTAGGAGAAGAAATATGTGTGAAGAAGCAGAAGGAGGGGGAGGGGGAGG
>NW_017731567.1:812756-955300 GCF_001890085.2 Hipposideros armiger | reverse complement strand
CACACACACACACACACACACACTCACACACACACACACTCACACACACACACCACCACACACACACACCACCACCACCACACTCACACTGGGTTTCTTTTTTCTCCTTCTTCCCTCCCCTAAACAAACTTGTCGCCCAAGAATATTTTAATAGAACGGAATCAAAGGCAAGCCTAACACTGCTACCTTCTGCAAACCACATGTCACCCCATTGTGCCTGTTTAACTAAGGGGTTCAGAGATTGAGAGAGCAGCAGCAGGCCCTGTCTGGGCTTCAGCTCAGGGGATCCAAGCATGAAAAAAGACCCTGGAAGGTGACCTGTTCCCACCGAAGAGGTCACTGTTCCCACACTTGAAAGGAGCGTCCAGACAAGTTTGCGTTAAGTCAGTTTGACACATTTCAAACTCCTGGAAAACCAGGTGCTTCAAAAGCCAATTTTTGAAATTCAAAGGGCCTGCGAAGGGAGTGGGGAAAGGGGTCGTCGCTTTTCCTGACTCAGAATTCAGTGCCGCTGCTTGTGGAGACAATGCATTCAACACTCAAAAGATCTGTGTTTGTTTTTAGTGGAAGGGAAGAGAGGTTCAAAACAGGTCCTCTCTTTTCTTCGTACCTCTAAGTTTGGGCGATGAGGCTGCCCTTTCCTGCCTTTATAGGAAGGCAGACAGTCTCGGACTCAGCAGGCCCAGACACACTGACTTAGACTGGAAACGGTTCGACAGATAAATAATTCTTGGCTGATGTCTTAGGTTAGATACCAGCTCCTCCCTAGGCCTGCCACAGCAGCTGCAAAATATCTGACCCTGGTGACTAAGGTCCAGACCATGAGAAAGTGGCAGAAGCACCACCAACTGATCACTGGGGTGATTTGTTCTCAGGGACAATTTAACCCTTCAAAGAATGTAGCTGGAATTTGCAACTCCGTGTATGTCCAGAGGGGACAGGCTGGTCTTCACATTATTTTTAAAGGCCCATCAATACGGAACCAAGCCTTTGTACATTTTAAGTCCATTTATTAGGCATTTCAATCAAGAAAAGAACAGACAGAGCACGATACCTGCTTACTCTCAGGGAGCATGGTCAGGAGTTAAAATTCTTTGTTTTGCATTTTCATTCAAAATACATTATGTATGCTGTGAAAACTGGACTCTCTTGTTTTGAGCATCTTAGAGAGAAAAGTCACAAAGCATGAATTGAAGAGCTAATTTGTTTTGAAAGCGGGAAGCAGAGAGATCCTGGAAAAGAGAGAAAGAGTGTAAAGTGGAGTATATTTACAATTTTTACTGCGTATAGAAAGAGATATATAAATAGATTATGGGCATTAAGAATAAATTTAATGTGGATATGAAAATTATCAAAGCTAATGATCTTTCTTCTACTCAGTGAATATTACTTTAATTTTGTTATTAAAATGGATGATGATAATAATAATAATAATAATAATAATAATAATAATGATAAGTTCCAGTTATAGAGTTCCTACCAGGTGCTAGAAATTGCATCTACAAGAAAAGTATCAGAATTCCTGCTTTAAAGATGATGAAGTTTAAGTTCTGTTACAGTAACTCGCTCAAAAATGAAATCAGTCTTTACACACAAGTCTGTGTGAACCTGAGATATGTGTTAATAAAAACCAGATGCACCTTTAGGTAGTTCAGAGTCATTCAGCCTCTTGTTAAGCCATGACCTACACACACGAACAAAAACTTGCTGAGGTTTATTTTCTGTAGTTTGCATAAAATGAAAACGATGGTCATATGAATGTGCTTTTCACAGTACATATCCCTTTTCTAGAAACACTAACATGGTTCCAAAGAGATTTCCTTCACTCCTCAGGCTGCAGCCTCCATCCCTACCCATGTCCTTGCGCCCCTTGCTCTGCCCTTCCAGACCTGAGAATCATCGATATAGTCAGTGAACTCAGCCCTTATGTTATACTGACTCTGGTTTATTTATCTGGGCACTGTCAATATGCATCATACGGAAATCTAAAAAGATTTTGCTCTCTGAAATCTCATCACACCAAATCCGAGGACAGCAAAAGGTGGACTCAAGAGATATCTATGCTCACGTAGGATTTGTAAGAGAAGAAACAGTGTGAGCATGCGCGGAAGGGAGTGCTGGGTTTGAGTTCAGTTTATCATTCACTGCTTGTGAAAAATACCACGGTTCTGAAGTCTGACGGCCTGGGTCCAGATCCTGTCTCATCCACTTAGGAACTGTGACTTCTCGTATGTTACTTTACATCGCTCAGTCTCGACTTTATACAATACAAATCAGGGATAATAATGGGATCTGCCTAATGAGAATTAAATTAAATGACATAATTCATGGGAAGTTCTTAGAACAGTGCTTGGCACATAGTAAGTGTTCAATAAGCGGTAGTTATCATAGTTGTTATTGGGGTTGCTATTATTATTGCGGTAGATGTTATCGATATCTAGTATCAGCCCCTAGTCCTTCATGAAAACAAAAAAAGTATTAAAAGTTATTTTTCAAAATAGATTATTATATTTAACTAATTATGTTAGTTGTATGAAAATACAGTTTTAGGAAAAAATGAAATAATTCACATAAATAATGTGACTAAAGGGTAAGTCAGATAGCCTGTAATCAACCCCAAGGATTGTTCACTTCCCCTGGGTGACCAGCTGTGTTGATATCTCACTTGACACAAGGCACTGAGTGAATCAGGGAGTCGTTTTGGAAGTTAAGCACATCTTACTTCTAGATTCCAGCCTGGATAAAGTTCCGTTTTCTCATCTGCAAAATGGGACTAATAATAACTACTTTGAAATATTGTTATAGTGATTAAATACATAATGTTTCAAGTAATAAAAGCTAACACTTCCTGGGTTCTCCTTTCATGCCACACACTGGGCTAGTCACTTTTTAGGTATCAACAAATTCAACCTTCGCAACTACTCTAGTGGTACATGTGATTTGAATATCTATTTTTGCAATTGCTAAGTAGGTATTTAACTAGTGTCTTCACAGTGCTTGGCATTGTTTTCACAGACAAAGACTTTCAAAGACTGTCCTCTTCTAGGAGCCTTTTAGATCCCTGTTATCTTCCTAAATTCCCCATGGCCTGTCTTGCCTGAAGGGCTTCAAGCTGAGTGTGGGAGAATTTACCAGAGAGAAAAACCATTTAGTTTTACCTGGGTGACAGCAATTATGCAGAATGACAAAAGGAGCAGTTAAGTTACAAGTTAAGGATGATAATTCACTCTCCCCAGGGACTGTCACTCAGAAAGCTTTGAGAAAAAAATAACAGCAAAACAATGGCAGGCTCTATTATTAACAGTCATGTCCCCATAATGCCCTGGCATTCTGCAACAATAACGCCAAAAATGCGGTCTGCCGTCCCTCATGCTCACCAAGCATGGACCATATATCTCAAGCTGTCACTCCTCGCAGAGGCACCATGGAATGGTCCTCAGGTCACCCCTGTTTGCATTGGCGAGTCCAAGTAGTGGCTCCCTAGGACCCTCCAAATAACTTACTTGTGCTCAGAACTCACCAATAGCTTTTAAAATACATGAGCCAAGGAGTGGGAGAAACCTAGGTATTAAAGTATGGATTTCCTCGACACACATATGAGAGTGTGGGAGTAGGGCGGAATTAACATTTTGATGTAGGACATTTGCCAAGAATAATTGTGATTGTGATTACTTTTGCACAATAGAGAACATTTTGGAAAAAAAAAAGTCACCGGATAAATACAAATACATTGTGAAGGCCTATATCTCCAGGAGTTGAAACACTACTGATTTCTAGTCCACCAGTATTGATTAAATATCTTCATTTTACTTGCTACTTGCTGTACTTAAAGACAGCATTTTACGAGTTCATAGTAAGTTGATGCCAAGGTGGTATGTTTATTGCTTGAAATCTATAACAATGAATAGATGAAGGAAAACTAATACATTTTTCAGGGTTTATTATGTCCTAATATAGGCCAAACCATAACACTAACACAGACTATCTGGTATAAAGATTAACAAGATCATGGCGCTAGCTTGCCTGGATTCAACTCTCTGTTCTTCCACTTCTTGCTGTAAAACCTTTGACAAAAATTAAAAATAAAAATAATAAATAAATAAATCTCTTAAACTTGTATGCCTCCGTTTCTGGAACTATAAAATAAGCATAATATGTGCCCTTAAATCACATGGTTGTTATTAAATGAGTTAATACAGGTCCAATGCTTCCAACAATGCCCAGTAAATGATAACCTCTGGATAAACATGAGCTCTTACTATGATTTACTTAGATGTTCAACAGCTCATTTCATCATTTCTATTCCCATTTTATTGATTGTGAAACTAGTGCTTAGGGAAATTCCACAATCTGCTCAGGCTCCTGGGGCAGATCTGGGACTGGAACTACAGAGTCTGTATCCAAGTCACACATGTTTGTCACCACGTGATTGAATTTCTCCAAGAGGAGGAGCTCTGGGGGAGAGTCAGAGCTGAGGTCAAGCCCCCCTCTGTGCGGCTTACTAGCTATATGACCTTGGGCAAATCATCGAAAGTCTGTTAAACTTAGTTTCTTCATCTGTACAAGAAGATAATTTTAACAGTTAATTTACAGAAGAGCAGGAAGGACTTGAAGAGATTTTTATGGCAAGAAACTAGCAGAAGTCTCACCTCATGCAAGTTGCTTTTTGTCATTCACAATGAAAGGAGCTCTGTTTTCAGGTCACCTGGAAATATCGACATAACCCTTGCTTTGCTTTTGGATATCAGCATGAGAGAGATGAATAGGGGAAATTCTGCAAAAGATTTTATTGTTCCAAATAGTTTCTTCTCAAAGAAGTATTAGTATGAGTCAAAGGATTCATTAAACCTTGCCAAGTTTAAATGTAAAATCCTAGGAAAATCTATATGACCCAAAATGGTTAGGCCTAGGGTCACTTTTGATAGAGGGAGATTAAATTCCAAAGGTTAGAAGGACAGGAGAATTGGGCTTTCAGGAATGTGTCCCAGCCACAGGAATCTAGGTAGCTGCAGTCTTGGAAGTCAGTGCTTTGGACAATACATTTTTATTAAATCCTCCCTCGGGTGAAGAGCTGAGAATTAGAGCTCACCAAGTAGGAGGAGTTTAGGTTGAGGCATGAAAGAGGCCTAGAGGAGGCGCGTCCCTGGTAAGGGATGGAATGAACAGAAATCACATCAAAAGAGACCCCTTGTATGGTTAGTAGTTGAGACTTGGGGTCGGGAAGGAGGTGGAAGAAGAGAACAGACACAAAAGACTTATGGCTGGGTCTGGAAATACTGCATTTGCATGTAGCTTATCCCAAGCAGGGTGGGCAGAAGGGGTCTTGAAACTGATGGGCCCGCAAGGCTGGACTAGGTGCTCACCTCTGTGTTCCCAGAATCTCTCCGTCCTTCTCGAGTGGCTCTAGTGTTCACTACAGACCGTGTGTTCATCTTTCTAATCCACCAGATGGACTAGAGGTCCATGGACCAAACACCCAGATGGTCAGTCTTGTGTCATACAGGCCAAACATGGTCCTGGAACATAGTAAGTGCCAGTAAAAAGCTTTCGACAAAAATATGAAGGTGAGAATGATGGAATTTATTATATATACTTTGGCCCTGTTGAGTTTAGGCAAACAATGATCCAGGCCTGAACTTACAGGCAGATGCTTGGAGGAATCAGGGCACGGAGACTAAGGTAAAAGGAAAACTCTCTAGGCTAGTAATTCTCAGCAGAACTACCTGAGGCACTTTATGAAAATATATGTGATTTCATCTATTCAAACTAAATATTGGAATAGACCATTTGGAGGGCAAAGTACAGGAATATGCATTCACTCATTCATGCATTTGTTCAATAAATATCTACTACTATCTCCTATGTGTGAAGGGCCTCGCTAGGTGATGGATTCAGATGGAAAATAATGCAGACACAAGTGCTTCTCAAAAGTTTCCTGTAGCCTAGATAGAATTGGTTCTGATATCAATCAAATAAATTACATAAAAAATAACTTTGGGCTGGCTGAGTGGCATGTTGGTTGAGTTGGCTTGGGACACCAGCTCTGAGCAGAGGGCCCCAGTTTGGATCCCACATGAGGGCCAATGACACTGTGCCCTCTACAGCTAAGATGGTGAAAAACAGCTCGACCAGGAGCTGGGCTGCCTTGAGTCACCAGCAACGGCATAGGCTGCAGCCCCTGCTGCAGTGGGCTGCAAATGAGCTGCCATGAGCTGCCGTGAGCAGCTGTCCAATGGCTGGCGAGTGACTGTCTCACCCGGGAAGAGTGCAATGATAATACCAACATGGTCCAGTGAAGTGATGTCCTCCACAACTAGACTGAGGAACAGAGAGGTGGCAGTTGTCTGTTCCCCTTCCCTGATTCCCCAATGCTGTTTCCCACCCCCAATTCCCCAACAAAATCTTAAAAAAAAAAAGTTGCATAAAAAAAAATTACCTCATCAAAATGTGATGGCAGCTACTCAGAAATATAGTAGGGTATATTCTGCCATAGACTATGCAAAAGGTGGCATAAAATACTTTGGGGGCAGCATCTGAAGATGATTCAGATATATCTTCCATTGAAAATCATTGCTTTGGTTCTTTCTTATTTCCAGGATTTTTTTTTCCTATGTTACTTGAAACTTTTAAATTTCATCTCACAGTGGGTGGGAGGCTATCCCAGTCCTATGAATCAGTGAAACTAAATAAACATTGAGCTGTGCTTAGATTTCGATACAATGGGGAAGCAGTTAAGTCAGTATAAACGTGTAATGTCCCTGGTCCTTCAAACCTAAGCTTCTGAAACATTAATCTGTACAACCCTTGATGACACTCTATCCCATTTCCAGGATAGGAACAGCAATTCTTAACTGTCCATATGAAAAGTAGCATGGCAAAGTCAAAAAAGGCATTTTAACTTACAGTTCTAGCACACTCTTAATGTTATGGCCCATAATAAGTGACTGCCTATCTGAATGACTTCACTTTTCATATTTTTCCACCCCATCCTTTATAACATCATGAGTGTGATTACTATCCACAGCTTCTGGTGATGTCAGTGAATACTCTGAATTCATTTAAATCCGTGAAAAAACTGGGGTTTTGCATACCTGAGAAAGGTAAAAAAAATATCCTCATTTAAAAGAAATTGTGATTGATGAACTTCATGCAACCACAATTTTTGAAGAGATCAGTTGTCTTAATGACCATGTATAAACTTCAGTCTCTTCTGAGAAATATGGCGGCGGGGGGGGCGGGGCTTTCTCAGTTTGCTGTTATGGATGGGCTCCCAGTAAACACTTAGAGAATTTATGCATCCTGACTGGGTTGACTCACCCTCCTCAGGCTTATGTTTCTCTGTGGGTGTTCCTTCTGACTCAGAGGTCACAACTGGGGAGAGAGAATGGAAAAAGAAGCCTCAGTATTTGTCATTTGGGGGCCATTTTGAGCTCAAGGGATCAGAGATATGAAAATTCATTTTTTTAGTGGAGAAATAGCTAGAATGCTTAATGAAGTAATGTTTCTACTGTTTACCACATTCCCCCACTCCCCTTGTCACCCATTCCAGAGGTTTCTGCTACAGACACTGCTGACATTGGCAAAGCTTGTCTTTGACATCCAACAACTTGCGTTTCATCTCTACATTTCTCTACACTGGAACACTGCACTCTCGTGGTAATGCTAAGCATTCTTGTCCCGTTATTTTTGGCATTTTGTAGGGCGTACTGTTTTTTAAAGACAAAGCTATTTGTTACTTTTTTCATGTCATCTTTTTCTTTCAAGTAAACCACAAATTCTTTTCACCAATGGCAAAATGAGCCCTTTCATAGATTTCTCTAGGTCTTTTATCTTAGTCTTCTTATAAACATAGAGATGAACAAAATGTCAAATTCTGAATCAGTATGCTATGGTCTGAGGAACACCAAATTGGATTTGAATCCTAGCTTTGCTTTTCGATGACCTTGAACATGTGACAATCGGGCAAGGAATTACAAATGAAGAATTGTCTGGTCACTTATAGATCTATTTCTAAATCTCTAAAATCTGTAATTTTATGATTATTCTAGGAGCATATGTAGCATAATTTCTAAGATAGTCTCCAAAAAAAACTAACAATTTAATAGATGTTTGTGTGTTAATATTTATTTTCAAAATCAAGATAGTAATGTCACCCTCTTTTATTAAGGCAATGGAACGAGTCAAATAAGAATATGAAAGCTACATATCAACTGTTAAGTAAGATTTCTGAGTAGCAGATCCCTCAATTTTAAAACAAAGGGATAATGTCTTTCCTTTATTATTTTTGTGTGGATTAAACAAGATAATGTATGTGGAAATGCCTAGCATGAGATCTGATGCACAGGGGTCATAAAATAAATGATAGCAATTCTTACTATTATTGACACAAAGCTTTGTTCTTTTCAAAGCTCATTTATATACATTATTTCATGTTACCAGACAAAGCTAATGGTGCCAAGAAATTTCATTTAAAAAAATATCCCAGGGTCAGTGACATTATAAAATTCCATCCTGAAACGAAGAGACTGTCAACTGATTTTAACTTGTAGCGATAAACCCCTTCAATCTATGTTTCATTCATTCAAATATCTCCTTGACCCAATAGCCTTGCAGCAAGTCTGTCATATTTTATTTATGCAGTCATTAATATGGCAAATATTTATCAAGTAGCAACTATGTGCCTGGATCTTATTTTGTCAGAAGCTAGATTTTTATACTGAAAAAAGGACTATGTGCTTAGTTAGCGGTAAGCTGATTTTAAGGTGTGGGGAGGGGATGGAAAAGGGTTTAGGTAATTAATCGTTGATATGAATTTACTAAAAATAAAAAATAATCAGTGAGTAGCTACAACAATAATACATTATGTTTCCACAGTGCAGTAAGAGTAACAAAGTTCTTTTTCCAAAAATGTCTTGAACCCACCCACTTTGCTCCAAACCTACTAAAATCACCAACATTCAAGCCACCTTTATTTCTAGCCAAGACTCTTAACAGCAGCCCCCCTTTGCATTCTAATATCCATTTTCTACATAGCAGATAAAATTATCCTCCAAAGTGAAAATCAGATCATTTTACTTCTTGATTTAAAATGATTCCTCAAAAAATTAAAAATAGAACTACTTTATGATCCAGAAATTCCACTGGATATTTATCTGAAGAAATACAAAATACTAACTTGAAAAGATATATGCACACCTATGTCCAATGAAGCAACACTATTCACAAGATATGGGCGTGTCTGTCAACAGACAACTGGATAAAGATGAAGTGGTACCTATATATACGAAGTGTGATCAAACAAAACAATGAATGTTTAAATTTTAAAAAAAGTTACAGTAAAAGACACATTGCCATTAATCCCCCCTCAAATTACTCCCCTTTGTTTTACACACACTTATCCCATCTTTCTTGCCACTTTTGAAGCAGTTATGGAAGTCTTCTTTTGTGACTGTCTTTAGCTGCGCTGTTGTGGCTGCCTGATGTCCTGAATCCATTCAAAATGTTTACCTTTCATGGTCAATTTGACTTTGGGGAAGAGGCAGAAATTGCATGGTGTCAGATCCGGTGAAAAAGGTGGATGAGAACACACTGTGATGTTTTTATTTGGCAGAAATTGCCATACCAGAAGTGATGTATGACACAGAGCCTTTCCATTGCAATCACAAAATATGGTGAATGCTGCTGCAAGTGCCATCCAACAGAAAGGCAGCAATCTTCAATACGACACATCGAACCTTAGTAACAGTGTGTGACAAGTTTCAATCTATTCGGTGCACTCAGTTGGATGTGAGCTACGGTTGGGAGAATGTATGTTTTAAAGTGTGCTGTAAATCATCGTCCATCATGACAATGCTCCGTGTCACACATCACTTCTGGTATATGGCAATTTCTGCCAAATAAAAACATGACGGTGTGCCCACATCCACCTTATTCAGCAGATCTGGCACCATGTGACTTCTAGCTCTTCCCCAAAGTCAAAATGATTCAGGACATGGAGGCAGCCATAACAGCGCAACTAAAGACACTCAGGAAAGAGGATTTCCGGAACTGCTTCAGAGAGTATCAAAAATGATGGAATAAGTGTGTTCAAAGAGAGTGGGAGTATTTTGAGGGGAATTAATGACAATGTGTCTTTTACTGTAGTAATTTTTTAAATTTAAACATTCACCATATTGTTTGCTCACACCTCGTACAATGGAATATTACTCAGCCATACAAAAGAATAAAATCTTACCATTTGTGACAACATGGATGAGCCTAGAGGGTATTATGCTAAATTAAATAAGTCATACAGAGAAAGACAATACCATACGATCTCACTTATATGTGAAATCTAAAGAACAAAATAATGAACAAACAAAACAAAAACTGACTCATAGATACGGAGAACAAACTGATGGTTGCCAGAGGGAAAGAAGGTTAGGGAGTTGAGTGAAAAAGTGAAGAGATTAAGGAATACAAATTGGTAGTGACAAGAGTCAGAGTCACAGGACTATAAAGTACAGCATAGGAAATGTAGTCAATAATGTTGCAATAACTATGTATAGTGTCAGGTGGTTACTAGGCTAATCGGGGGGACCACTGCATAAATTATATAAATGTCTAACCACTACACTGTATACCTGAAACTAAAATGAAATAATATTGAATGCCAACTGTAACTGAAAAAAAATTGAAAAGCCTTCTAGTGCCCCCCTGGTACACCTCTCCAACCCAGTATCCAACAGCTGCCCCCTGCCCTGGTGAGCCATGGTCAAGCCACAGCAACCTTTGGCCACTTCTGGAGCAGGCAGAGCTGGCTCTTACTTCAGGGACTTCATATGTAGTACTCACTGTGCTTAAAACACATTTTCCTCTCTTCTTGGGGCTGACTCCTTTTATAAGTTGGCTCTCAGCCTTCTTGAACCCTCATCCTCAAGCTGCCCTGCCTCCCATATTGCTTCTGTTTCATTTGCTCCCCCTACCTCTTTATCATTACTCATGGAAATGTACTTGTGTATGGTCCAGCTTCTCCAAGAGAATGCACACTCCATGAAACAAGGGATGTGGCTTTCTCATTGACATATCCCTATTGCACAAGGAAATCAGCACTGAGAGGTTACAATAACTTAAGCAAGTAAAGAGGATTATATTGTAAGTAGCATCTAGGAAGAATCTCAAGTCTTCTCATTTCTATTGGTGTTTTATTACATTTCATGGCTGGATAATGTGTGCATATACAAAAATTGGCCCCTTATCTCAAGGAGTCTGAAACTAGTTCTTAAAACAAGGTATTATCTCAGCAGTAGTTAACTATCCAGGAGTTAAAACTACAAGACAACAATAACACAATAATGTAAAATGACAGGAGATGATTTTGTACTAAAATAACTAAAGAGACAGTAAGTGTTCTTTTGCATAGACAGTTTAAATCAGTATGTTAAAATAAGTGTTTTTATTTTTTTTCCTCTCCAGTAAACACTGTCTGTTGTTCTTTGAGTTCATATCACTTGCCTCTGTGGTTATTTTATTTTTCTATTTGTTTAACTGAATGTTATATCCTTGCATCTCCTAAAATTGCTATATTTCATATATTTATTTTGTAAATTAAAGTTATCTCAAATAAATTCTCTCTTGACCGTTTAAAAATGCTCCAGGACCTCTTGAAATAAATGGGGATAGAACACTGGTGATATTCACAAGTCAGCCTTGTGGTGGGGGAAGTGGGACATCACTGAAGTGAACGCCAATGTGGGAAAATCTTCCTTTTGAGGGGACTCAAAGAAAGTAGTTCATATGGCCTGTTTATCTTTTCTTTCCATAGCATTGAAGTTTATAATTAAAAAGTATCCTGAAAATTCAATAAACCTAAAATTCATTTAAAACTTTTCCATAAACTATATCTATAATTCTTTCCATTTCCCCCATCTTCTCTATACCAAACAAACCTATCAAATTACCATCTATCGCACTCGGTCCTTGTTTTAAAAATATATTGAGAAGCCTTGCATCCTCAAGAAGATATATGAACGAGAAAAAACAACAACAACAAAAAAAACAACAACAGGTTTTCCTGATATATATATAATCAGGAAGACACACACACACACACACACACACACACACACACACACATACACACACACACATATTCATTTTCCATGTAATATACAAGACCACTGCTACTGGGGGACAAAATTGATCAATGTAATGGCCTTCTTATGCTAATTGTCTTCCTTATGGACCTTTACTCTCTTTCTCCATCCTGGTTCTATCTGAGCCTGCAAAAATAGCCTACCCTAGTTAAGCAAGATGCAATACATCATACAGAGAATGCCAAAAACTCTACTGTCTCCAAAGTTATACACATGGCAGGAAAACTTTTTCCTGTGAAGGAACAAATAGTAAATATTTCTGATTTTGCAAGCCATTTGTCTGTCTCTACTACTCAACTTTGGCGTTGTAGTGTGAAAGTTGCCATGGGTAATACATAGCCAAATAACTGTGGCTATGTTTTATTTACTCCATAATAAAATTATGTCAAATATGTCTTATAAAATTCATAGCATCTAAATATTGAAAAATGAAATGTGCTGAAAATGTATTGATTAAACCAGAAGAAATTCAGACCTTATAAGATAGTTTATACCTCTATAAACTATCTCTACATTTCACTGACAGATTAGAGAATAAAAATAAACACAGGTAATTCATAAGTTATAAATATGTTTTAGGGGAGGCCTGTAAAACTTTGAATGTAAGTAAATACATATATCCAAAAATATATCAAATATTTACAAATATTAGTAATAATTAAATGTTTTTATATTTCATTAAAATTATGAAAATAAGTGCTTATGTAGCTAACATTCTGATCAGTTTTGCTCATTATTTTATTTAATCATTACAACTTCCTTGTGTGGAACATTGTATTATTGTCTTATATTACCAAGACAATAAAATGCCAAGTGTCATAGAGCTAGCAAGTTCTTCAACCATGTGACTCCCCAGCTTATCACCTATTACAGCCTAGGCATAAGATACATATAAAGTTGTATATATAAAGTTTGATGTAAAGTGTCAAATCAAGTAGCATACTTTTGTGATTAGAGACAAGAAGAGAATATGTGACATACTCTTTCAAGCAAAACTCTAGGTAAAATTAGCATAAAATCAATATTTTTTAAAATGGAGGAATATATTTTAAAGACTAAAAAAATTTGTAAAACAGAAAATTTAGCTCTCTAGTGTCAAATTTTCAGATTAAACCAATAAAATTGTTATAGTTCTAGTAACTAAAAAAAAACACCCCACAAATTTAGTAAAAAAGAATATGACTCCTGGAGCTCATAAATGATTATAGCAAGGTTGCAGGATATAAGGTTAATATACAAAACATAGCTGCTTTCCTATAATGCAGCAATGAACAAGTAAAATTTGAAATTTAAAACACAATACCATCTATATTAGCACCCCCCCCCAAATGAAATGCTTATGTATAAATGTAAAAAATATGGATAAGGTCTATATGAGGGAAACTGCAAACCTCTGATGTATGAAATCCAAGAAGACCTAAATTAATGGAGAGATATTTCATATTCATGGACAAGAACACTCAATACCAAAATCTCAGTTCTTCTCAACTTGATCTATAGAGTCAATGCAATCTCAGTCAAAAGCCTACAAGTTATTTTGTGGTTATCAGCAAACTAATTCTAAAGTTTCTATATAAAGACAAATGATACAGAAAAGCCAGCACAATACTGAATGAGAAGAATAAAGTTAGTGGACTGACACTACCCAACTTCAAAACTTACTATAAAACTACAGAAATCAAGACACGGTGATATTGGTTAAAAAAAAATAGACAAATAGATCAGTAGAACAGAATAAGGAGCCTAGAGATAAGGACCCACATAAACATAGTCAACTGATCTTTGACAAAGAAGAAAAAGCAAGAGTATGGAGAAAAAAGCAGTCCTTTCATCAAATGATGTTAGAATTGGACACTCTTATGCAAACAAATGAATCTAGACATAGACCTTATGCCTGTCACAAAAATTAACTGAAAATGGACCATAGACTTAAATGTAAAAGGCAAAACTATTAAACTCATAGAAGACACCATAGGAGCAAATCTAGATGTTCTTGGGTATGGTGATAACTATAGTTACAACACCAAAGATACAGTCCATAAAAGTAATAATTGACAAACTGAACTTCCTTACAATTAGAAACTTCTGCTTTGTGAAAGACACTGTCAAAGTAGTGAGAAGGCAAGCCACAAACTTGAAAGAAAATATCTGCAAAAGACATCTGATAAAGGACTATCATCCAAAATATACAAAGAACTCTTAAAATGAACACAAAGAGAATGAACAACCCAATTTTTAAAAATGAGCAAAAGGGGCCGGCCGAGTGGCGCGATGGTTAAGAACTCGCTTGGGATGCCAGAGGGCCCCGGTTCGGATCCCACATATGAGGGCCAGTGACACTGCCCTCTACAGCTAAGATGCTGAACAACAGCTCGACCTGGCGCTGGGCTGCCGTGAGTCGCCGGCGACGGCATGGGCTGCAGTCCCTGTGGCAGTGGATTGCCATGGGCTACCGTGTGTGGCCAGCAGCCAGCGTGAGCGGCCAGCAGCCGCAGTGAGCGGCCGTCCAGAAGCCGGCGACTGATCTGCCTCACCAGAGAAGAGCGCAATGATGGTGCCAACTTGGGCCAGTGAAGCAACATCCTCCACAACTAGATTGAAGAACAAAACGACAGCAACTTGTCTGTTCCCCTTTCCCCAATTCCCCAGCACTGTTCCCATCCCCCCAATTCCCCAATAAAAATCTTAAAAAAAAAAATGAGCAAAAGACCTGAACAGACTCACCAAAGAAGATATACAAATGGCAAATAAACCATCAATAATGAAAAGATGTCCAATAGCATATGGCATTAGTGAATTGCAAATTTAAAAACAAACAAACAAAAAACAATGAGATACCACTACACATCTGTTAGGGTAACTAAAATTCAGAACCTTGGCAACCGAAATGCCAGTGGGGACCTGGAGCAATGGGAACTCTCAGACATTGCTGTTGGGGCTGAAAAGTGGCATAGTCGCTTGAGAAGACAGTTTAGCAGTTAGTATAAAATGAAGCTTATTACTACCATATAATCCAGCAATCACACTCTTTGGTATTTACCCAAAAGAATTGAAAACAATGTCCACATAAAAACCTCCACACAAATGTTTAATAGCAACTTTATTCATAATTGCTCAAACTTGGAAACATTCAAGAACCCTTTTTAAGTGACTGGATAAAGAAACTGAGATACATCCAGTTATTTAGTACTAAAAGGAAATGAGCTGTCAAGCCATGGAAAGACATGGAGGAAACTTAAATATATGTTAGTAAGTGAAAGATGCCAACCTGGAAAGGCTATATGATCCCAACTATGTGATGTTCTGGAAAAAGCAAAACTATGGAGACAGTAAAAAGTTCAGTAGTTGCAGAGGCTAAGCGGGGAGAGAAGGATGAATAGGAAGACTTTTAAAGCCGTGAAACTCTTCTGCATGACACCATAATGGTGGATACGTTATACACGTGTCAAGACCCATAGAATGTACAACACCAGAAATGAACCCTGATATAAACTGCAGACTTAGGGTGATAATGATGTGTTAGTGCGGGTTATTTCATTGTAACAAATGTACCGCTCTGTGAGTGATGTTGAAATGCAGGAGGCGGCGCGTGTGTGGGAGCAGGGGATACGAGTGAACGCTACACTTTCTCTTCTGTTCTGCTGTGAATCTAAAACTGCTCTAAAAATAGTGTCTAATTAAAAGGAAACAAAAGATATGAGTGACAGGGGAGATATGACCAGTTTTATGTATTCATGAAATTGATCATTTCAACGGAGATATGTAACAAAATGTACCCATGGAGAAGAAATAGAAGACCCTAATAAAAAAAGTACACAGCAATAACTTGAACAGGTTATCAAAGAATCATTTGATAACCAGATTAACAGCTCAAGAAAGGTCACAGGTTTTTTTACTCAGATTTTTTAGACCATAAAGCAATACCTAGTTCTTATATGCTAGATACCATATAAAAAAGAGGAATGAAAACAACAAAATATTGAAAGCGGACATCTAGAGATGGCATATTACAAGGAATTATTTTCTTCTTTTTAGTTTTGTAACTTATTAAATGTTTATGCAATTAATGCACATTATACATTTTATATAAAATAATCTTAATTTTTAGATTAAATTTATAAATAGAAATGTTTGATTTATTGTCTGTGCCCCCCCAAAAAAGATGAAAGAAAGAAAGAAAGAAAGAAAGAAAGAAAAAACACGGCATAGTTTTCTGTATTAAAAATAAATAGATTAATGAGAATATGATATGAAAGCCGAGAGGTGAAATGAAGAATTAAAACAAGTATCCAAACGATCTACTACCATGGGTAAGACACGTGTGATTAAAATATTCATGTAAATTTCTGTATGTAGTAGTAACATCCACTTTTTCCAAGGATAGACTCTGATCTGTGAGGGCATGTGTCCTGTATCCCTCATACCTGAATTTCCAAGAAAGCAAAGTAAGGGCAGGGATTTTTGTCTGTTTTGTTCTTTAGTATATCCTGAAGACCTATAACAGCATCTAGTATATTGTAGGCATGCAGTAAAATCATAAACATAAGGCTTTCTTGAATGAACAATTAGCTACTTAGTAAAGAATACACACACACGCACACGCACACGCACGCACGCATGTTCAAAAACACACCACTTAAATGCTATATTTCAAACTTTATTAGAAACTTCATTTTTTTTAAGATTCTTATTGGGGAATTGGGAAAGGGAAACAGACAAGTTGCTGTCCTTTTTTTCTTCAGTCTAGTTATGGAGGATGTCACTTCACTGACCCATGTTGGTATTGTGATCATTGCGCTCTTCCAGGCTGAGGCAGTTGGTTGGTCTCTGGCCTTTGGATGGCCGCTCACGGCAGCTCACTGCAGCTCCTGCTGGCTGGCAGCCACTCACGCTGGCTGCTGGCCACTCATGATAGCTTATGGCAGCTCACTGCAGGCCCACTGCAGCGTATGCCATCGCCGGCGACTCAACAGCAGCCCAGCTCCAGGTCTAGCTGTAGAGGGCACAGTGTCACTGGCCCATGTGGGATCCAAAATGGTGGCCCTGCTGCTCAGAGCTCATGCTCCCAAGGCAACTCCTAACCAACAAGCCACTTGGCTGGCCCTAGAAACTTCATTCTTATTGGGTCTTCAGAAAAGTCATGATGCATGTTTGCAACCGATGGCACTAGTTCATTTTTGGAAGTACTAGAGTCATTTGCATCTATGTTATTGCTATGTCATTTGACAGCTGACAGTTCTAGCTTCATTCTAAAAAAAAATTGAGCAATTTGGTTGAGTTTTGGAGATTTTACAACAAGTTGAAGATGGAAGACCAAACTGTGCGTTTTTGCCATATTTTACTCTTTTATTTCCATAAAGGGAAGAATGCGCATCAAGCTTGTGAAAAGTTGCATAAAGTTTATGGTGATAGTGCTCTACAAGAACATCAGTGCCAACAATGGTTCACAAAATTCCGTGCTGGTCATTTTGATCTTAACGACACTCCTCGGTCAGGGAGGCCTGCCAAGGTTGATGATGACAAAATAAAGGCATTGATCGAGTCAAACCCACATTACACACCACGAGAGATTGTAGAAACATTAAACATCCATCATTCAAGCATTCATGACCACCTTAAGAAGGTGGGATACGTAAGCAAGCTCAATATTTGGGTTCTGCATGAACTCAAAGAAGTTCATTTGACATCGCGTACAAACATCTGCAATATGTTCATTAAACATGAGGAAAATGATCCTTTTTTGAAGTAACTGATAACTGGTGATGAAAAGTGGATTGTTTACAACAATGTGGTGTGCAAACGGTCTTGCTCCCAATGTAATGATTCGCCTCAAATGACATCGAAAGCAGACATTCCTGAGAGCAAGGTTATGCTCAAAGTGTGATGGGATTTTAAAGGTGTTGTGCTTTTCGAGCTCCTACCAAGGAACCAAACAATCAATTCGAATGTGTACTGTCGGCAATTGGACAGTTTGAACGAATCCATCATCCAGAAACGTCCAGAGCTTGTTAATTGTAAAGGAGTTGTGTTCCATTGCGACACACAAGTTTGATCACCCATCAAAAATTATTGGAGCTTGGATGGGACACATCCCCCATACTCACCTGACCTTGCGCCATCAGACTTCCACTTGTTTCCCTCTCTTCAAAACTCCTTGCATGGTATAACGTTCAGTTCAGATGTGGCTATAAATCAGCACCTTGTTCAGTTTTTTGCTGATAAAGACAGGTCCTTCTACGAATGAGGAATTATGAAGCTCATTGAAAGATAGCAAAAGGTTATCGAACAAAACAAGCAATATATCATTAATTGATCTTTGTTCTTTATATAAATAAATGACCTTTGAAAAACATAGACAAAATATGTCATGACTTTTCCAAAGACCCAATATATAATCCACCTTGGATGCTTCTGTCTGCTTTCTTTATCTGCTTTTTTAATTGTACTAGTCATTACTGCTGATCACCAGCTATTTTTGGTTCCCTGTATTTCAGGCACATGGCACAGTTCTATTTTCCAACCCTCCCACCCCCACCCTGGTAGCTAGATGGGCTCATTTCTGACCAATGAATATTGAACAGAAGTGATAAATGCTGAGGTATTTCGTTATTAATACAAGATATTTTAGTTTTCTTTTATCCATCAGCCTTGGGAGTCTGTGATGCTCAAGATGATACTGTTTTGTCAGCTTGAATCCTACAGTCAGGAGTTGTGGACAGAGCTTGGAGGTGAGCTGCAGAATGAGCAAAAAGCTAAACCCTTATTGTTGCAGGTCATGAAGATGTTGAGGTCATTGCTACAGTGCGTTCTAATCCATCCTGATTGACACACTCATCCACAGAAAATTGCTTTAATCACCGCAGCTTTATAAGCAGATTCAGTATCTGGGTGATACATTGTCCTTATTCTTCTCGTTCATTATTTTCCTAGCTGTTATCCCATGTTTATTTTCAGTGCAATGTGTTTGTGTTCTAACTTGTATTACATTCATTACCAATGAGTTTTGCATGTATTTAAACTTTTACTACATTGAGCCTTCTAATACAAAAAGGATCAATTACTTAAAACTTCATGTATGCTCAACAGAATTTTTTTAATGTTATCTTCATATCAATGCATATTTCTTAAGTCTATCCTAGGGGCTAAATATTGTAATTTAGAAATGTTCCCTTTTTATGACTATTCTATATGAGAATTTTCCTTCTATTATGATCCTCTCCTGCTTATTAGTTTATATAGAAAAGATGATAATATTTTATATATGAATTTTTAAATTACCTAAGTAAGTTCCTTTAATTTTTCTAATACTGTCTGTATTTCTATTCATTGCCATGGTTTAAAATGTATAAAAACACAAAACATATTAATTTCATCTCCTCCTTTGACATATTTATACCAGCATCATTTTTTGAAAATAATATTAAGTGGAAAACACTTATACAGCCCAGAGTAGAAAATAATAGCCCATAAAAGTTCTAAACTGTAAGTGCTATAGTTTTGAAATTAAAATGAAGTACTAGTACAGCTTAAAAGGTTATTACTTTAAGAAAAAGCAATTTTCCATAATAAATACTTGAAGCTACATAATTGTAAAAGTATTTTACTGCTGCAAAACAACAATGAAATGAGGTATTAAAATCTGTACATTTCACTAGTTTCAATGTTGGCCATAGTCAGCAAGACTGATATGGTTCCCTATTTACGTATGCAGATCATCACACACGCAACTGAGTGTTTCCACATGGTTTCCGCAAATTGTTATATCTATGGTTAATTGCAATTAATATTTAGGCTTGCTTCTTAAGTCCAAACACTCCAGGTACTTAGGCAAATTTCTCCCTGCAAATTCTGTAGATGCCAGGGCCAGACCAAGCCCTGCTTTGTTTCCTCTGGTCTTCTTACCGTTGGCTTCCTCGACATCATATCTCTGACAGAAGTATCAACACCCTAGTGCCTGACCCTCCGTGAACATATTTCAGTGTCTTCACACCATTCCCATTTTATGTGCTCTGGAAAAAAGCAAGATTTGTGAGCAAGGGACTTTTGTGTTGCTTTTACAGACAAACAGACCTGTGGTCTGGGATTGAGGAGCCTAGGGTGTTAGCGAGCACCCCTACATTACAGCACGATGTCTCCCAGCTCTTCCAGCCACAGCTCCCTCCCCCCGGGGCGGAGGAGGGGGGGAGCAGTGTTTTTCACTCACATAAGGAGGTGGGGAGGAGTTACGGGCTTTTATTGGGCATGGCCAGAAATGCTAAATATCTTGCAACACAAAGTAAATAATTAAATTGCCCCTGTAAACCAAAACCAAAACCAAATCAAATAAACACATATATGAGTGAAACAGCCCACATCCTTAAAGCTGAATCCTCATCAAGGAAATAACAGACATTTGCTTCAGGCCCCGTTCTTGCTTCTCTGCCTAGGCCCCTGTGCTCCTTGCAGGCATATAATAGTAGGACTGCACTTTCTACCTCCTTTCAATTTGAGCATAGCTATGTGGTTGCTTTTGGCCAGTGAAATATGAAAGGAAGGTAAGTGTGTCACCTACAGGTGGAAGCTTTAAAAACCCTTGCACAATTTCCTAGGTTTCCTTTCTCCATTCTCCACGCTGGTGGAAGCACGTGTCAAGATAAGGCTCTGACATCCTGGGCCCCTGACAGACCACATGGAAAAGCTTCTGTGAAGCCGCACGGTGCCTACAGCACAAACAAGAAATACGTGCTTATTGTATGAACTCCCTAGGTTTGAAGGCTGCATCAGATCCTAGCTTACCCTGACTGATGCTTCCCCTTTGCACAGTAGGAGTCAAATGGCCTCTAAGTACCTGTTATGAATTGTACTGTGACATCCAAACTTCATGGGTTGAAGGCCTACCCCCCAATGTGACTATATTTGGAGATAAGACCTTTAGAAAGGTAATTAAGGTCAAGGTCATGGCAGGGGAGGGGGGAGGAATATCCCATAGGACTGATGTCCTTCTAAGGAGAGTCAGCAGGGGTGTGCACACACAGGGGAAAGGCATGTGGCCATTTGAAGGTACAGTAAGAAGTCACGATCTGCAAAGCCAATGAGAGAGGCCTCAGGAGAAAACAAACCTGTCAACATCTTGTTCTTGAACTTCCAGCCTCCAGAATTGTGAGAAACTGATTTTTCTGTTGGGTAAGTCCCCCAACCTGTGGCATTTTGTTATGGCGGCCCTAACAAAGTAATATAGACGTGGTTCCACCTTCTTCACAATAGTCTTGAATCTCTGTTCGTTACATCCTCAGCTCCCACAGACCAGCCTTGCCCTGACCTTACACCAAGCCCTGGGCCCAGGCTGTCCCTCTGACCTCCTGCGTCCAGGGGAAATGTGCTTCTGAGCGAGTCCTCCAACCTGGATTTGAATCCCAGTTCTTCAGTGTGTCGGGTATGTGTTTTAATCCCAGCTCTTTCCTAAACGTACTGTGAGACCTTAGGGTCGTGACTTTATTTATCAGAGCCTCATATTCTTCACCTTTAAAATGAGATACTATGAGTCCCTTCCTCAGAGCCCTGTAGAGAGGATAAAATGAGATCATGAAAAATAAAACACTTAGGGTAAAGCTTTATAGTGAATATCTAAATCATTATGATTTTTTACTGTTATAGCCTCCAGGTTAGAAGGCTCACCACCAGTGATTGCCTGATTCACAAGAAAAATCTTGATGAATCGCTAAGGACTGGGGTAAAGTAAATGAGGAGGGAATTGCGTGTCCCTGAGAGATGGCGGCTCCTTAAACATCCCTCCCTAGCTGCCTCACTTGCCTTCACTCTAGGCTTAGCCCTGATACACCTGACAAAACTTTCAAACCCGAGTCTCATTTGCTAATTTCATTTTCCATTATTGGCCTCTATAGCAAGTGGAATTCCTGAGCCCAGGGACATACTTAAGGATATGAGCATTTTTCAGCACTACTTCTGCCAGCAGTGTGGTAGAAACATTCCCATATACTTGATACTCAATCTCATTCAACTTGCAAGGTAGTCTAAGACATTTTCAATCCCCTAAACAACAACGATGACAAATTAAAGTTCAATGGGCAATTTACTCTGAAATCAAAGACCTTGGAAGCACCCTTACAAATGTTCGAAAAAGACAGAGCATGCAAGGTTTGGTAGCAAAAGGCTACCACATACTTTATTTGAATTTTATAACAAGAAAATAGAGGCCGGAGATGTGTTCCTTTTTACACTAAAGGAAATAGCTTCTATCAGCTAGAAGATCAGCTCCAATAACTTCAGGGATCTATTTGGCTTTATTAGGTCTGTTGCCATTGTGATGGGCTAAGAAGTTTCCTTTGAAGAGAAGTAATTACTGTACCAGAGCCCCTAGTCAGAGAAATGCAATTGCATTTAAAAAATCCACTTGCTCAGCACAATTTAGGCTCTGTGCCTTTTGTACACTGGATCGATAGCTAGCAGATATATGGATCGCCGTGATGGCTAGAGCGTAAGTTCTCTCACTTGTATTTTTAAGTGATACTACAATGAAAGAAAAACTGTGGTGTGAAACATACTTACCAAAAGCTAAATGAGTGCTTTATCACATTCACAAAGCAGTCACTATCGTATCATCAGGGTATTAAGCAGAAAAGTGTAGGAGCAAATATTTGCTGAACACCTGCTTTTGGCCAGGCACTGCAATTTGATTTATGTGATTTTAATTCTGTTTCTCACTGTGACCATGTAAGTCTAGGTGGATGATGCCTGAGTCACCCTCAATAGGATATACAGAACTGAAAGGCAGGGGGAAAAAATTAAATCATTGCAGAACAATTACCCAGCTATATTTCATGAAAGTTAAAAAACTGATGTTTGCCTCAAATCCCTGGAATGTATTCTTTACAGCTGGCATATATATATATATATATGTGTGTGTGTGTGTGTGTGTGTGTGTGTGTGTGTGTGTGTGTGTGTGTACTGTCTCATTGAGTGTTTCTTAAGTAAGCTCTTTATCTTCCCAGGGCCCCTTTGAACAACACCTTTTGCCTGTTATGGAACGATGCTGAAACCAGATAAAAGCACTCAAGACCGTGACAGTGAAATTCTCAGGCCCAGAGTGGGCACCATCTCTTACTGAGGGGCATTTTAAGAGTTTTATTTGTGACAATTTCTCTCTACAAGGTTTATCCCTAAACTGTGGGCCACCTGGCACTTTTTTAAACTTCTAAACTTTTTTCAAGAAGCATAACCATTTGCTCAGTGTTGGAAGGTTTCGGAGTCCTGAATTTCCTTCTAAGGAACTAAGTGAACTCCCCACTCCCACCCTGTCCTGATCAAGGACTTTTACTGAAAAATTAATGCAGAACAAATTCAGTTTAGCATAATCTGAAGATTTAACTCTCAGAATCCTGAAATGGGGAATACAAATTAAAAGTAAAATGATATCTTCTCTAATGTTGTGCTGTGGCAGGCCTTGATTTGAAGGCGGGGAGAATCCATCTGGCCTTAATAAAGATGTGTGCCTTCCGGGTTGTTGGGGTATATTGTTTCTTTTACATTTTTACAGTGAGGGCTAATTTTTAGTGCTGTGGAACTAAACAATTTATTTTATTTTAAAAGAGATCAGTCTTATTGATTCCATAAGTCTTCATTAAAAAATAAATGAGTAACTGTTGAGCATCTCCTCTGAGACAATGTGATAAGTCCTATGCCAGAGAAAATGGGATGTGCTCGCAGGAGAAAACCTTCATCCAACCCGCGGGTTAGACAAAGCTCCCCAGAGGATAGGGACCTGGGTCAAATTTTGAAAACAGGCAGCAATTACCAAGATGAAGAATGAGAGGAAGGACTTGCCGGGCAGAATGAGAAGTGAATGCAAATCACATTACTGAAGTTTCAATATGATGCATTTCCATCTAAACCCTGTGCTTTCTCAGATGTCTCCTGAGCATCGCCCATCAGCAGCCTGCATATGCGCGTGCGCATGAGCTCTTACAGCTGGATTCCCCATCTTGGGCAATGGCGCTGTGAATAACGCTTTCTCCTTACCAGGAAGCATGAGCTAAACTCGACTGTGCCCTCTTCTTTAACTACAATTATGAAAGGAATCACCAAGTGTTCTCTATTCTATCTGCTGGGTATTTGTTGAACCTGTTACTTCGCCTCCATCTCCAATAAAATTTACTTAATTGCATTTTTCTCTTTAATTTGGACAATGGCTACAGCCAGTTTTTATTAAATCGTCTACCTTTGAAATTTAGCAAGCATTGGCAGTTATGGTAAGGTATACACTAAGTGTTGGGGATACAGCAATGAATATGACACAGCCCAGACTTCAAGAGATCATATCTAGTGGAAGGGATAGAGGCCTGAAGAGATCATTTTAACACAAGGCACTGATACAAGGTGTGTTAAAAATGCACACAAGCATATGAGGAGCAGAGAGGAAGGCTGGAAAGCCTGCCAAGTGGGTTAAAATCCTGTGGTGTGAGGGCAGGGTGAGAAGGAAATACCGCAGAGAAAATATTCCAGAGGAAATAGAATTAGTGATGGCCTGGATACAATGAGCTATACTAATGTTGCTGAAACTTAACATTTGGGAGTAGGAAATGATGAGAAATAAAGGCACCGAGGATAGCAGGCGCCATGTCGTGCAGAATCTTGTGTGCCATGTGAAGTAACAACAACAGGAATAATATCAGTTACTGAATGCCTCTTGTATTCTCACATGATTATATACTTTCATATTTCATCATGATAATTACATTTTCAAAAAGATATTGTTTCCATTTTGCAGACTTGTGAGCTAAGGCTCTGGTATAACTTAAGTTGAGGATGGATTCTGATGCACTCAAATATGATCCACAACTGCACTGTCCCTCCTCATTTCTGCCTTCCCCCAAAACCTCTTTAATTTATTAACAGATACTTTTGCTTCTAATTTCAATTACACCCCACCACCAAGGGATGATTATGTCATTCTCCTGGCTTTTGATGGTCTACTCTGCCTTTTGTAGAGGCTCAAACTTAGGGCAGTTTATGTTTTCCTTCTTTTTCATCTCAACTTCCCTACACCCATTTTATACCCTCTATACACTTAACTCATTGAATTTCCCTGAACATGTCTGAACATCATTGCACATGCTATTCCAGCTTGTTCAAATACTGTCCTCCACCTTATACCTTCCTTGATCCCTGGAAAATATGTATTTATCCCCCTGCGCCCAGAAGGAAGCAAAATCCATGTTTCCTTCACAACAATGTATCTTCAAAAATTGAGGATTCACTCTGAAACATGTAAGAATGATTATGAAGACAATGAAATGTGATATTTAACCAAAGATCATGAGAAACGTCACCTTCCATAAAGTCATCAAGGCAACTGTATGAGAGGATAATATTTCCCTTTAACTGCTCCAGTAAGGAAGTATCATCATTCCCAATGATGTATGGCTTGCTCTGGAATGTCTATGCCTGTGTTTTATAACCTCGATACTTACAAAGATAGCATGTATGGTCTAGCCAAAGGCACTGTACAAATCAGAGCCTGACCCATCCATTTCTGATCCATCACATGGAGATTGCAAAAGGTATATTTTTCATGTTTCCCATATTAGCAAGCCTAACACCAGATTCAACTGCATACAGTTTATATCTGAAGGTGGATGAGGGAGTTGAGATGTTCAAAGATGTGAGAGTATAGACAGCTGAATCATAGGTGTAAAGCCATTTATGCTATCCTTCAGTACTTATTTGTTGAGGGCCTACGAAGTTCCATGTTACCTAGAATAGAGACATAAGGAGACGGCCAGGTGGCTCAGTTGATTAGAGCTCGTGCTCTGAACAACAACATTGCAGATTCGATTCCCACATGGGTCAGCGAACCGTACCCTCCGCAACTAGATTGAAGACAACAACTTGAGCTGAGCTGCTGCTGAGCTGCTGGTGGGTGGCTGGATGGCTCAGTTGGTTAGAGTGCATTCTCTTTTTTTTTTTTTTTTAAGATTTTTATTGGGGTATTGGGGGGATGGGAACAGAGCTGAGGAATTGGGGGAAGGGGAACAGACAAGTTGCTGTTGTTTTGTTCTTTAGTCTAGTTGTGGAGGACGTTTCTTCACTGGCCCAAGTTGGCACCATCATTGAGCTCTTCCCGGGCGAGGCAGATCAGTCGCCGGCTTCTGGACGGCCGCTCACTGTGGCTGTTGGCCGCTCACGCTGGCTGCTGGCTACACACAGTAGCCCACGGCAACCCACTGCCACAGGGGCTGCAGCCTATGCCGTGCCGGCAACTCACGGCAGCCCAGCTCCAGGTTGAGCTGTTGTTCAGCATCTTAGCTGTGGAGGGCAGTGTCACTGGCCCTCATATGTGGGATCCGAACCGGGGCCCTCTGGAATCCCAAGCCAGTTCTTAACCATCGCGCCACTCGGCCAGCCCTAGAGTGCGTTCTCTTAACAACAAGGTTGCCAGTTCAATTTCCTCATGGGATGGTGGGCTGTGCCCCCTGCAACTAGAGTGAAAACGACGACTGGACTTGGAGCTTAGTTGCACCCTCCACAACTAAATTGAAAACAATAACTTGACTTGGAGTTGATGGGGCCTAGAAAAACACACTGATCGCAAATAAAAAGTTAAAAAAAAAGAAAAAGACATCCATTCTTAAAAAAAAAAAAGAAATAGAATAGAGACATAAGACCAAGTGTCAACCATCATAAAACTTAGGCTCTTGCTGGGGAAACAGGACATAATATACGGAATATAATGAATAATGAAAAACAGCAATAGAAGACACTTCATTGTAAAGGAAAAATAATAAAATAAGTAGTTTAAGATAGCTTGTGAATAAAGGAAAGCACACTGGAGTCAGAAGTTTGGGTTCTTGCCCCAATTCTGGCATAAAGTACCTCTATGATATACAAGTTACTTAAACTTTCTGACTTTCAAGTTCAGGTAAATATAACTGTTATGCCAATTTCACTGGACTTTGGTAAGAAGCAAATGAAGGTGCTTTTAAGTCTACAAAAGAATACACAGATGTATGACGCAAGATAATTTCCAGCAAAGAACATTTTGGTGGACCATACAGCCAGAAGTTTCTACACACATTATCCTCTTCATTCATTTTCAAGTTGGGTTTTTCTCAGACTGTGCTTATTAATCACTCAATTAAATATGATTATTTTTATCCAATAATGACTTATTAAACAACTATTATATGCCAGTCACTGTGTACAATGCTGGGGATTCAATCATGGGCACATCATGTCATGCAGAAACTGTCACAGAGGATGCTCTATAAATGTAAGCTTTACATTAAAAAAATAATTTCCATATTTGGCAGGTACATACAGAGAGGTTATTTAGAATGAAGAAGAGACCTGTGTGATTTAGAAACTGCCTAAACAGAGTGAATGGAAATTCTTTTATTTCTGTGACAAATGTTTGCATTCCAAAATATACCAGAAATGATAAAACAATTTTACACTAAATTAATTCCCAAACTTCAGTAGTCAAAAGGCAAAGGATAGGAGTTGACAATTCATATCATAGATCAGACAAATGACAGAAATAAAAGAAATAAAATAAACCTTGACAGTTTTTTAACATCATTCATAAGCAAATGTGTGTATATATGCATACATACATGCATATATGCAAATATATGTGTATACATATATATATATATATATATATATATATATATATTTGTGTGTATCTAGACATACAAATTAAATGAACAAATGATACCAAATAAATTAGCAACTGGAAACACTCAACGTCTGAAAAGATGTGGTGAAACAGACATTTCGATGGTACTGCTGCACTGGGAGCACACAATCTTTCTAGAGAGAGATTTTAAAATGTATTACTATATTGGAGTGGATACCATATGACTTAATAATACTGTTGTTTTCTATTGCTTTATGACATTATTTCTACACATTTGCCAGCTTAAAACAAATACTCACTGCATCAGTTTCTGTGCGTTAGGAGTGGGTGTGGCTTAGCTGGATTCACTCTAAGATCTTCTTACAAGGCTGAAATCAGTGTCAGCCTGCACTGGGGTCTATTGGAGGCTAATACACTACCAAGCTCACTTGAGTTGTTGGTATATCAATGTTTTTGTGGTTTTGATACTGAGGGCATCAGTTTCTTACTGGCTATTGACTGGAGGCTGCTTTCACCTCCTAGAGGTCACCCACTGTTCCTATCCACATGGGGCTCCCCAAAGCAGCTGATTACTTCCTCAAATCCAGCAAGGGAGAAACTAGCAAGATGTGCATTACGATCTTATATAATATAATCATGCACATATAATCATATACATTCCATCACCTTTGCCATATTCTGTTGTTTAAAAGCAAGTGGCAGGCCACCACCACACTTAAAAGGAGGGAATTACACAAGGCTCTGAATAACAGAAGGTGGGAACAACTGCTATAAAAAATTTTACAGATTACAAAAATTGAAAGTCCCTCATTCCAAATTTAGAAACTAATGAAACCTTAATATCTAAATTTGTCAAGACAAAAAAAGACTTCAAAAACTTCACACCAATCACATGTTCAACAATAATCTACAATTACTAAATTAAAAATTAGAAATTGGTAAATCTCTGTACCTTCTGCTCTACTTTGTTGTGAGCCTCAAACTGCTCTAAAAACAAAGTCTATTAAAAGGCTAAAAATATTAGAAATTGAACCTTGTATTACAAAATTATAATAGTAACAAAGCATAATAATATCAAGTAAAATCATTCAAAAAATGCAAGGATATCCTGTATGTAACATATAACATATCAAATCAATATATTTAACAGATATCAAATACAGCAAAATGTAAGTCCTCCCACGAGTATGCTATATAAACAGAATTAGACAACCAACTTATTATTTTAAAACTGGAGATGATGATTTTGAAGTTCACATGAGAGGATAAATTTCTGATGATGGAAAAAATGGAAAGGAATAGTAGAAGATAATTCACTTTAGTAGACTCAAAACTTGCAATAATGCCATTAAAATAAAAATGGTTGCCAATTAATTAGGTATAGACAAACTTACCTCAATAAATACTTCAAAATAGATCCACCTAACTTAAAGTGTGACTGAATATATGACAAGTTATAGCTCAATACAGTAGAAAAATGAAGGTGTATGTACTCTTTTCTCGTGGAATATAATTGGTAGCTATAAACTAGTACGGATTCAAAAGATATGTGTTGAATTGTGGGAAAAAAAATAGTGAGCAAGGGTGGGAAGACACAAAATACCTAGCCTAGTGCCTGGCACACACATGATGTTTACAAATGTCATCGCCCTCACATCCCTTTTTATCTCACTGCAACTCCCTGCCCCCATCCCCTTAGTCCTGTGTACTGCTCACTTTCGTGATTCAGGTACCATAGCCCAGTAACAAAAAAGCTATCCAGTGATTCATCAATGCCTCACCTCCCATGCTTAGCGTTCCTGGCTGCATTTCAGCCCCTGGTGGGAGATCCGCAGCCTTTGGCTCTGCTTGCAGAATAGCCAAAGAGCACATCTGGATCGAGCATTTCATTTTCAATTCCAACCTGGTTGTATTAACGCTCTGTCATACTTAATAAATACTGGGCAACATGCAGTCTGCTTGATTTGGACTCATTGGAGAAAGACAAAGCATGACATTGTTGAGGCCATACCAGCAGGGGGTATAATTCTTCGTAAAGCTATATAATATGTTCCAAATATATTGCAGCTGTTGATAGGTTTTATTACATTTGCAGTTAGGGACCTTACTATATTTGTAGAAGAGATTTATTATATTTACTTTTATTACTTTGGCAATTTGGGATATTTTCATATTTGTCATGAACGTACCCCGTTTATGCTCACGGAGTTTATATCTTAAGTTTGCTACAGGAGCAGCTTTGAACAATGTCACGTGTTGTCGTTATACTTGTAGTCATTTTCATTACCACTGCACTACTATTTCACAGTATTTGCAGGTGCTGCATATTACATTGGTGGTTTGAATATTTTAAAGTCAGTAGTGATGGGGGCAGTGCAATCAGCTGAAGAAAGGGTACAGAGCTAGCAATGCTCAAACTCTTGGCAGACAGGGGGAAACATGCAGAAGTTGGCTCTGATAACTAGACGCATTTCAGGGAGTACGTGTCCAAAGAACCTAAACGTTTGTCTGACATGCTCAGGCTCATGAACTCCAAATTGTCCTTATACCTTATTGCTTCACATTTCCAATATCTTCCTGCTGATTAACTAACTGAAGATAAGATGCAAAGATGGAATTCATGATAAATTTATGTTTGCAAAGTGAGTCCTTGCCTGAACTATCTCTACCTTACAAGGCGAGGAGACAGTCATATAAAACCACATTGCTGGTGAGTACAGGCTGAGTTCTTAGCCTAATTTTCAGAATTAGGGGCAGAATTTAACAGCTTAGGCAGCAGTCTAGGCTTTCACCATTTACAGTCACTTCTGTTTATTAATAAATGGAGCAGTTGTTCCAAACCTCTGTTTAAAATTATGGGACTCACCATTGCTGTTAATGGAACCAGCAAGAGAGGCAATTTAGGCAAGAGGAAACCTGGAATCATTACAGTCCACGATGGCATCAGCAACTGCAGAGGGAAAACAATAATAAACATAGCAGCTTACGTTTATTGAGTGTTTACTACTCGCCAGCCACCGTTGTTAAGCACTTCACTTGCATTAATTAATCCTCATAACAACTCTATGAGATGATTACATAATTAGCTCCATTTTACAGGCAAGATAAGGTAGGCAACTTGCCTAAGATAGTAAGTAAGTATTAAGATAGACAGAGCCAGGTTTGAACCCAGGAAATTTAACTTCAAAGTCCAAGGACTTAATCCCTGAACCATGATATCAATTCCTAGCTCCCCAATTAGATCAAGGAAGATGGCTTTCTATTCCTTATAAAGATTTATATTTAGTTTTTATTCATGTTATGAATTATGTTCACTGGACTTTCTCCACAACTATCGGGACTCCTATTTAACCAATATTTAAATAAATATAGCTTTTTTTCTAATTATATGAGAATCCACTAGTTTACAAGAATAGTTTTCTCTCTCAAACTATTTGTAATATTCTAGACATTTATTTAACACAAAAAGAAGTCATTATCATATTTATAACTGCCCTGTCCCCAGAAAATGCTAAAATAATATGTGCCATAATGAAATATAGCAGTTTGGAGCACAGAACAATCATTCGTGAATCATCCTTCAAGCCAGAACAGTAAAAGTCAGATTCCCAGACTACAAGCAAGAAAACCTAGATCTGGTGTCTGTTCCACAACTCACTAACTACGTGGCATGGATAAAGCCACAGGCTTACAGAACATCAATTATCAATTTCCTCATCTGTAAAATCAGGTAAGACAAATAGTTGCTCTGTTTCCCTCATAGGTTGTTAGGGGGTCAAAGAGTTACCAGACTTAGCAAATAAAAATATAGGAAGCCCAGTTAAACTTGGATTTCAGGTTTAAAAAAAGAAAAAGAATACATTTTAGTATAAGTATGTCCGATGCAATATTTGGAACATATTTATACTAAAAACATGTTCACCGTTTATCTGAAATTTAAATTTCACTAGGCATTGTGTATTTTATTGGGCAAGTCTACAGGAGGATTGAGTGAGATAATGCATGAAAACGGAGTTAAACATTTTGACATTCCAATACAAGATATTGAGGTGGTAAATATGGCTGATGCTTTCAAATCAGGGAGAAAACACTTGGGGAGGATTTACTACAGACTCTTAATGTTGATTACCTCCCAAGGATTTGTTCCTCAGTATGCAGAGGACTGACTCTATTTATGGCTACTTTGGGAAAGAACCAACTCTCAGTCAGAGAATGCTCAAAGCCAGGGAGGAGGCAGACCCCCTAGGGCAGGGGTCTTTGTCCATGGACCAGTGCCAGCCTGTCTGCCCCCAGAGTCCCCACATGGGAAGCTGTTAGGTGTGCAGCTTCTTAGATCCCACCCTAAGAACTCCAATGTGTAATTCTGTATGGCCCACGATTCTATATGTTCAGCAAAGTTTCCAGATAATTCTGAGGGGCAGCCAGGTTTGACAACAACTTTCAAAGAGGTTTTCAGGGATCCCAGATGGTTTTCTCCAGAGCACGACTGACCACCACTGGCAGTGGCAACAATTAGAAAATCCTTGTCCCCAATGTGTGCCCTAATCCTAGAATCTCCATTAGACATTCCGGGATCAGTGGCTAACCACAGAGTCTGCCTCACATGTCTTTCCTACCTGCCATCCAGAGCACATATCCTTCAAAAAGGCCCAATATCTCTCTCAACAGTGTATCAAATGGACTAGATGCACTAAAAGGGGCTCTTACTATTGAAAACAACAGAATCCTAATTTCAAATATCTTAAATTTAAAACAATGGCAGTCCATGGTCATGCTTGTGTGATAAGATATCATCAAGGCAATCGTTCTCTTTCTCTCCACCCCTTACTCCCCCCCTCCCCACCCCAAACACCACCACCACCAGCTAACTGCACCAGCCCAGTAGGGTTGATATGCCTATCCTTGAACCAAAAACACAGTGACCGATTAACTGGTCCTGGGTCACATGCTCACCCATGCACAGGGGGTGGGTCAATTCTACCCAGGCCTCATAGACTAACACAAGAGAGGGTGATTTTGAACACCAGAAATAATTGCTAATATTAGAAGAAAGTATGCTGGATAGAAGGTGTTTGCTATAATAGCATAAAATAAAGAGATGAAAGGTTTCCAGAAATACAAAACTTAAAAGAGAAAAGCAGAAAAAAAAATCATGCCACCTCAATTTTTCAAAAAACTCTGGTTCCATTAAATATTCTGGATTAAACATATTTACTTCCCTTGTAAAAAAAATTTGGAACACATTATTATATGTGCTTCTTAGAGATTAAAATGGCAAAGTACCATGTAAAGCCTCCGAAGTTATTCAATACAAAAATCTGTTTAACTTGATTTAACTCAGGTTTCTGAATTTGAATAGAATATGAAAGATTTTGAATAGTGGAGTGTTATGGACTGAATAACTATGTCCCCACAAACATGTATATGTTGTGGCCCTAACCTCCAATGTGAGGGTGTTAAGAGGTGAGGCCCTGGGAGGTAATTAGGTTTAGATTAAGCCATGAGGGTGGGGTCCTCATGATGGGATTAATGTCCTTCCTTGTAAGTAGAGATCAGAGAGCTTTGTCTCTCTCTTTTCCCACCATGTGATGATACAACAAGAAGGCAGCTGTCTGCAGGAGAGGAAGAGAGCTCTCATCAGATACCAACCATACCATTGCCCACATCTGGGACTTCCCAGCCTCCAGAACGGTAAGAAATAAATGTCTGTTATTTAAGCCATCCAGTCTATGGTATTTTGTTATAGCAGCCTGAGCAGACTAAGACACGAAGCATATCACACAATGTGCATTTTAAGGCAATACTTCTCAAAGTTTAATGCATATCCATCACATATGGTTCTTGTTAAAATAATGATTTTGATTCAATGGGTCAGGAGTGGGGCCTAATAGTCAGCGTCCCTAACACTATGCCATGGGGACCATGCTTTGAATAGTAACGTTCTAACAACGGCACTTTGGGAAATAAAGCTCTGGCTGCCACAGAGGAGGGTTCTTCACGGCCACTTCTGTGTCTTCCCCACCATGGTAGCCTGAGCTCGTGTGCAGTGTCTGGCACATGGAGGAGCCCACAACTATTTTAGGAATTAATGGGGGTATGAAAGAGCGTGACACCTGAAACCCTTGCTCTGTGAGAAGGGTTACAAGCCAGGGACCCTTTTCTCATAGGTTGGCCAGAGCATCCTCATGGGGAGTGGGGAATGAAGAGAGGGCAGTATGGGAGGGAAGATTTGTAAGAGGCAGCAGGCCTTTGATAGCTGGAGGGTAATGACAAGGTGCTGAGCTAAGGGTTCCAATAAAAGGCCCTGGTGGGGCCACAAATGGGCATGCTGATGGGGAATTATAATAACAGGACTCAGAAGCAATGGGCTTCAAGTCTTTTCAGGCTGATGACATCAGGGACAAAACATGCTGATTTCTGAAACCACAGCTCTATCGCTCACTTGAAAAGACATCTCAACTGGAGATAGTACATTTGGGCACCAAAATCTCTGTCTGAGTAGCTTAGTCTGAAAAGAGCACTCCCCTTTCCCTCATTCTGATATGTGACCACACTTCTTACTAACATACACTTAAAAGTATTGGAGAGGAGAGAGAGAGAGAGAGAGAGAGAGAGAGAGAGAGAGAGAGAGAGAGAGAGAGAACGAACTCAGAGGATGAGGATTTTAAAAGGATAGAGCTGCATAGGGAAGGTCCCCTTTATCATTATAAGCAACAAGCATATTCTGATCATCATCATCACCATCAGAATAAGTGGATTGAGAAAGGTCACACCAGCTGTATAAGAGCATCTCTTTCTCTCTTTGATATTAGTATGCAATTAATGAACATTACTTTCTCAGTTCATTCAAGTACTCAGTGCTTGTTTCTTCATCTAAGAAATGAAGTTTGAAATCGTGATATTTGCTGGCAACAGAACAGAAATCTTCTACTCCTCCTGCTTCCAGGTGGAGAATCTTCATCTTAATGAAGTCACTTGGCCCTGACTCCACCTCTCTGTTTCCTCCCAGGGTTGGGAGGAGCCAGCCAGCCTCCTGGTGTGGTCAGGAGCACACGTTGAGAAACACTGCCTCCATCTCCTCCTCTGATCTCGTCTTTCCATTTCTATTCACAGAAAGCTGCATCCTGCTCGTCCATGGAGTGAATAATTTAGTGGGTGGGCTCTGACATGTTGGGCAAAGTCTTCGATCACACAGTACTTCCTGTGACAGATGGACATGTCTGCTCCATTCAGGAGTAAGGGATTAGCAAGCTCACGTGGCTAGTGATGTATATAGTCAGGGACTACCTGTACCTTAACATCAATAAAGCAGATGCCTTGATTCTCCATATCTCTGGCTCCTGGATTTCATTTTCTTCTGAGCTAAGGTTAGGAAAAATATTATTATTTATTAAGCTCCTCCAAACGTCAATATTTGCAGTCACTGGTTAGGAACCCGAGAAAAGGTAAGAAGTAGCTTTGGGGAACAAAATACCACGGGGAGAGATTGTCTGACAGCTTTATTTTTCAGGCTTTAGGAAGTGTGGCCTAAGTGGAAATTTGTCCTTGCTGTTAATGGCACCTTTGTTCGCAGCAAGTGGCTTCATTGATGTAGGTAGGGCTATTTTTAGCAGGCATAGCTCATAGAAAAATACAGGTCTTTAGCAAACGAGCTTTGCAAGGATCTTAGCCAACTTGGACAGCTCTACCTTATTGAGCAGATCATGCTGGCCCTGACTATGTAAGGGTATAGCTCGCTCTTGAACGGTAATGGTTTGACCTCTGCAGAAGCCAGTGAGGTGAAAATTAGGCCTTAGACGTAAGATGACGCTAGGTGGAAAAGTGTAAAACTGAAAAAATCTCTGTCCACAAAGTAGAGAGGAGAGAGAAGCAGCTCCCTTTGGTGGGGCTGAGATGCTGAGCTGCAAGGTCATGACTGGGAATGGCAGATACCCAAAGGCATGATGGTTGGCACCATCTTGGTTTGGCCGTTAATTTGCCATCAGCCCTCCAATTAGTGTAAATTAGAATAACTTTAACCTGGTTGTTCATGGCTTAAGAGAGAATCAAAAGTGAGGCAGATTTAGAACACCAGGTTTATAGGTGGACTAAAAGAGGTTTCTCAGACTCAAGCCATGAATTCACCCGAAGGGTCATAAGTTTTATCAATGAACAAATGAACTGAATTCAGGGAAGTGATGAAGGTTATGGTTTTATCTCCGTCTGCCAGATTTCTATCTCTGTTTCCCTATTGGATAAGACTTCAGATGAAGAAAAGGGGTTTTATTTATTCAACCCCTCAAGCCTCAATTAAAAAAAAACAACACATTTGCTTTTAGCTTTTCAATTAACCTTTTTTACCATCGTCATGTTAGCCTCACAACAGTACCAGAAAACATACAATAGTGGCAATGATTAAGGGAGCGAAAGCACAATAGTGAAAACTTGATGGATTCAGAATATATCTTAGGAACTGGGGCAATGGACTTGGCAGACATACTGGACATGCGGGGGAGGAAGAAAATTAGAGAAAGATACTTGCTGAGTTGTAGTCTTGATTAATTACATAATTATGATTAATTATGATTGCAAATACTGTAGAAGAACAAGCTTGGGGGAATAAGACAGAGCCTGTTCAAATTCAGGGAAGTATTTACTTATCTTTATTATATTTTCAAATGTGTAAGAGAGGCCTATCCTCCAAGTCAGAGGAGCAAAAAAAGATATTCTGTGGAAAAGTGCCCTTGGGAAGTGCAATGCCTTCAGAATATACAAACTCTGAACTGAGGCAATTATCCAGGGAGAGAAAGAAAACCTGATTCTTGTTCCAAATCATCTATAAATGTTAGACATGAAAATTGTTCCATTTTTTATTTTTTTAATTTTGTGGAATTTATCTTTGGCTTTTGAGAGCTTCTTAAAAGTGATGATTTATCAGAAATGGCAATACAATCTTCTTTACTTCTCTTTTTAAAACAGGAGAGGATCGGATAGGATAGCTAATATGAGGGGAGTAACTAATATGTTCCAGACACACACTATTCACTTTGCATGTATTATTTTGTACTTATTTAACTACTTAATCTTCACATCAAACCTCAATAGCTGTTATTATGCCTGTTATTATAGAGCTGTTATTATTTGTCAGATGAGATTCAGGGAATAACGGTAACTGGTATAAGGCTACAATGTTAGTGAATAAGTAAATCCAGGATTTTATCTTAAGCTTGATAACAAGAAACACACTTGGTTTAACAAATAGGTCTTAAGAGCTCACCATATGCCTGGTGTCGTGGCCTGTCTGTTTATCACAGCAAAGCTTCCCAGTTACATAAGAGGAACAAAAACAAGCAGGCATAAAAAAAATGAGAACAAGACCCTTGATCGTAATTAATATTCATCGTAGGCTTTTACCTCCAGGGATATGAAATCCTGCTAATGCAGATAAAATTGTTCTTGGTAGTGATTCCAGACCATAAATCTAGGACTAGAGCTGTATGTTTTTTGTCCCTAGTTTAGCTGATAATTTTTTCCTTCATCTTAGATAACAACCTTCCCCAGCAATTACATACTTTGCTAAGTTTATTTATACAGTACAATTGACAGCATATGCTGAGAGGCTGTGAGGGGCAGAGAAGGTGAAAAATGTGTGTGCACTGCAAGTTTCCTGTGGTTCCATGTCAGGCATGGAGCAGAGTGATGACTCAGATTAGCTAGCCCTCCCTTCTTCCTATAAATAGAATAAGTTACAAACAAGTCAGCATTTTCCAAAAGGTGACCTTTGAAAGAATTCCCCCACACTGCGGTATAAGGGGAATGAAGGATCTATAAGTATATTCAGAGGCTAAGTGCTGTTTAAAACACCAGATCCCTCAATTTAAGAATCGGATTAGAACTTCAGACCACTTCTGACCATGAAGTTCCTACTCATGGATGTACCCAAAATGCATTTAGTGTGTGTGTGTGTGTGTGTGTGTGTGTGTGTGTGTGTGTGTGTTATAGCTTATATAAGAGCAGAAGATTCTGATGATGTAGGTTGTGACAAAAAGAATGTGATCCAGGCAATATAGTAGATGCTCAATAGATAACTACAAATTTTATCATTAAAAATACCTCCTTATTTCCATAGTGTTTTTTCTGTCTGCAAACCAGTTTCCTACGAGGTCTGACAATTAAGTTTGCAAACTCATCCTAGAAAAAGTGCTACATATTGCATTGCTAAACATCACTATGGTCACCTTCGAAGTAATTCCCTTTGGAAGCTATGCACTGATGCCAGCACCTAGTACGTCCTTCAAAGATATTTTGGAACTCTTTTTCTGGAATGGCCATCAGGGCTGTCATTGTATTACCTTTGATGTCCTGAATGTCATCAAGATATTTTCCTTTCAACATTTTCTTTGTCTTCAGGTAAAAAAAGAAGTCATTGTGTGCCAGATCAGGTGAGTAGGGAGGGTGTTCCAATACAGTTATTTGTTTACTGGCTAAAAACTCCCTCACAGACAGTGCCATGTGAGCTGGTGCATTGTCGTGATGCAAGAGCCATGAATTCTTGGCGAACAGTTCAGGTTGTCTAACTTTTTCATGCAGCCTTTTCACCACTTCCCAGATAGTAAACTTGGTTAACTGTTTGTTCAGCTGGTACAAACTCATAATGAATAATCCCTCTGATATCGAAAAAGTTTAGCAACATCGTTGCAACAAGTTCGGGAACTTAGTAGTCAGACCTCGCATTAAGAAGACTCTCATTTAAAATTCATAAAAGTATTCATAACTTTGACCACAGAACCTCTCCACTAGGAATATTTCATAAGAATAATATTCAAAAATTTTTCTAGGTTAGAGAAATAGATGGATATATATGTTAAAGTGAAGGGAAATGCTGTGCAATTTTATCTAAATAAAAATGTATGGAGCCGTTTAGATAATTATAAAGACTATAAAAAATGGAAAATAGCTTATAATATAATAAGTGAAAACAAAAATACAGAATTATGAATGTATTCAGATTATAAGAAAGAAATATGCATACTGACAAGAGCCAACAGGCAACATTCAATTGGGCGTGCATGAGTATACACACACGTGAGCACATACACCAAGCTACTGATCTTGAGTTTTTGGATTATGAGTCATCTATTTTCTAAATAGTTAAAAGAATATAAAGAAAATAATATAAACTTTGGCATCATATACAGTAGGCACACAATAAATATTTGTTAAAAAAATGAATACATTTTCTTAACTCTTTGTTAGGTTACCCGTCCTGTGGAGTGTCACTCACACCAGTATTTCTTAAAGCGCGGTCCCCAATCAGCAAATAGCATCACCTGAGAATTTAGTAGAAATGCAAATTCTCAGCCCATCCCAGAAAGTCAGGGAGTGAGGCTGGACGTCTCTGGTGTGACAAACAGTCCAGGTGACTGAGTCATGTGAAGCAAGCTCAAGTTGTAGAAATAATTACCTAGCCCAACTGAAATTGCTTAGACCATGCATTCCGTTGTCCCTATCCCTGGAAAACAAGAGACAGGACCTGGGTTTACAAAACACAATGAAAGCCCTAATGAGATTATATGATGTCAATGTGAGATTTAGTTTTAGACCAAAACGGTCATCTTCTTTAAGTAAAATTCCAGTGAAACTTCAGTAAAAGAAGTGAGTGATACAAACCCTCAAAATCTGAAAGATACAAATAAGCTAGTATTTAAAGTAAAGCCCATAAGTAAAGAAAAATAATTAAAGACTACCTGAAAATGAGATTTAAGTAAGCTCCCAGGTCAACATTTGATCAAAGTATAAGACAAAATCCAAAACAAATGTCTAAATCCCATTTCTCCAGAGAATCCATTTTGGGGAGGCCAATACAAGTGATCAGTGTGGGTAAGCATGCTATCAAAAATAGCTACATGCTTATTCTTGAGAAGCTATATAAAATATAGCATAGGAGAGAAGCTATATAAAATAAAATCAGTATGAGGAGGAAAATGTAACTGGACATCTCTTGCAAAAGCCACATAAGAAGCATTCCTAAAACACACACAAGTTAATTGTGGGTTGCCTGCTCTTAAATGATTATTTATGCTACTGTGCCCTTTGGTTGCTGGTGGTAAATGAGTAAATTTTATTTCATGCAACAAAAATTCAATGTGGGGTTATTATGTTTAAGAGCACTCTTAAAGTCTATGAAGGTATTAAAAAGTACAAAGTGTAACGCCTTTGCTCCGAGAAGGCTGTAATCAACCCACAGAGATAATCCAAAATGCAATCAATTTTTTTAAAACTTAAGCAGGCAAATTGTTTAAAAAGTGACAAAATACAAGGAAAAGATGGATTTTCCCTCAAGGAGTAGATGCTGGAGAGGAAGTTGCATATGAAATGAGCTTTGAGGATGGAGGATGGAAGGGTTTTAAAGGGTTATGTGGCTTAGCGAGAACATTCTCAGGTGGGAGGAGAGAAAGAGGAAAAGAATGAGCAGGAAAGAAGGAAAACATGGTATGGGAGGCAGAGTAATGCCCCCTCCCCAAAATATCCACATCCTAATCCCCAGGACCTGTGGATATGTTCAGTTGCATGGCAAAGGGTTGCAGATAGACATAACGTTACTAATCACTTGTCTTCAAAATAGGGAGATTACCCTAGGGTATCTGAGTGGTCTCAATGTAATCATAAGACAGAGTCAGAAAGAGATGCTAAAAGAAGCAAGGTTATTGTGGTGCAATTGCAGGTTTTGACTATAGAGGAAGGAGGCCACAAGCCAAGCTCTACGGACAGCTTCTAATAACTTGAAAAGTAGGGAAATGGGTCCTCTCTTCCAGCCTTCAGAAGGAAACAACAGGCTGACACGTCAGTTGTGGCTCAGTGAGATCCATCTGAAGCTCTGACCTCCAGAACTGTAAGAGAAAAGTGTCTAGTCTTAAGCTACTAAATTTGAGGTAATTTGCTAGAGCAGTGATAGAAAAGCAATAAACATGGATTGTGGAAAATAAGTGGACCCCAGTGTGTTCTCTAGCATGTAAGGCAGTACTCAGAAGGCAGGTGGGTGCCGTCGTGAGAAGCTCCTTAACCTCCAGGGTGAGGCAAGTCTAAACTCAAAGCTATAGTGAGAAGTCGTCCTAGATTTTGAGGGGATTTGTGGGGGCAGAGAGGGGTGTGCTGATTTAATCTAGAGGCAGTGTGTACGATGGATTGGAAGAGAGAAAGATGGGAAGCAGGAAGCCTTCCTGGGAGGCTGCTAGCAAAGTTCAGGTAAGATGGACTCAAGGTCTGAAAGGCGCTGGTATCAAGAATAGTAATGAAGGGAAGGATGGGGTAAACATTACAAAGATTGATCTAATTCTGTGTATGTGCGTGGGAACCTGGGGCGAATCAGAGAAGTCAAAGCCTTTCAAGGGCAGATTAAAAAATAATTACATGTATATGTATGGAAATAATGAAGTCAAAATAAGCCAGGGGAGTGGGGGAGACAGTAAGACAGTGTAAGTTTGGACATCTGAAAAACGAAAGTTATTTCTTATATTAAAAACGTAGACGTGTCAGTTGGATATATACAATATTGTACACATCAGAGTGTGGCAGAAACCCAACTGCTCACTGAAATCAATTCCCTTTCCATAGAATAGCTGGATACAAGTCTAGACCGCCTTTCCCAGTCTCCCTTGCTGATAGCTCATGTACCTAGCCTCTCTCCATTTGCAATATGGGTAGAAATGATGTGGGAAAATCCTTGGTCAGGATTCTTAAGAGTGTCCATGTGCCACGTCCACACTCCCTTTCCTCTTCTGCCCTAAGGGGTGGCACAGCCTCAAGCTGTGTGTGTGTGTGGGTGGGGGAGGGGGTGGAGGCGGAGAAGCGTTACCCTGCCTACCTGAACAATCTTCCGGGAAGAGTTGCCTTGCCTACCTGAACAATCTTCCGGGATAGTTACATGAGGAAGAAATGTGCTTCTATTTTCTCAAGCCACTGACACATTTGTTGCCATAGCTGAGCCCGCCTTAACAAGCACATAAACTAGTTTCTGGCACAAAATGTGACATCAGTAAATGAAGTTGTTGACTTTCTTTAAATAAAGTCAAACTCTACCTAAGCAGATTTAAACACACAGTCACACATGATGGTACACATACAGCACTTAAACCTGAAGCTTCTTCATTTGTTTGCAAAAACAAGATGGAAATCTTACTTTTCCGAAATATTCTATTGCATGAATTTAAAGAGAAGACAAATCTATATTAAACATATCAGCAAGGCATAAAAAAGGACTCATTCAAAGGGAAAGTGAAAAGGACAAAAAGCAGAAAGATATACTGGGGGTGCCAAAAATACATATACACATGACTTGTATTCATCTTTTGTTATTGGTATATATTGAGTATTATATTTTATTTATATATATAATATATATTACATAATATATATAATATATATGGAGAGAGAGAGAATTATAATTTTAACACAGTTTTTTCCTTTTTAAAAATGTATGTGTGTATATATATATATATATATATATATATATATATATTCCCAATTGAGAGAACTCCGTTATCCTGCATTATCACATTTTCACAAAAATGAATAAACACATTAGTACACACATAGAATGTGTAAATTTAGACAAATTCTCCGTTATCATCTCAAAGCTGAGACCAGTTCATAAATGATTTGGGTTAATTACCATGGGGGCCACATTTCTCTGGGATGACAAAGGAAGCTTGCAGAGGAAGATTTTTCTGGATACAAACTTCATCTTCTTTTATATCTTTTAGATGGAACTACAAATGTATCACCTTCCAGCTCATTAGGCTTCGAGAGGAATAATTTAGCTAATCATTAGCCAGCCTTAATGAAGCATGGAAACGGGCTGAGCTCAGCTCCAGGCGGACTGACCTACTCCCAGCAAAGGGCAGGCAGGCCGGGCAGCCACTTCCAGCGTTAAGGACACCAAGACTCAGCTCACTGAAGGCAGAGGGCAGGAGAGGGGAAGATCCCCTGTAAGTTTTGACATGTCACTACCTCCATATTGTCAGGGGCTCCACGTGCTATAACCTAAGGTAGGATTAAAGTCAAACAACTGGGTGTCTGCCAAGTGGATAAAGGAGTAACCTAGGCATTCTAGGACAGAGAAAAGCGGGAAGAAAGGATGCTGATTGGTGTTTATGAAAGAGATGCCATGCAGCTAGCTTTGCCGCCCTGTCTTGGTTTATGCCTAGCACATCCCATTTTCCTCCTTAGCCTCTCCATCTTTATCAGATAAATTCCAGTTTTTGCTTCCTGGCTTATTACTGGTGTCTGCTGGTTTCCTTTATCTCTCTTAGCACCATCGCTGCAGTACAAGTATCTCTTTGTCCAGTTCCTGCATTGGGCTGTATGTTTCCCAAGAGCAGAAGATCTAATTCACAGGTCTGCGCCTTAGTTTCCTGTCAGAAAAAAAAGTGGTTATTATAATAATATCACTAACCTTAACCTCACAAGCTTGTTAGGAAGGATATGTTGGTTAATACATGCAAGGTGTTTTGAGTTGCACTTAGCATATGGTAAGCGGTTATTGTTCGAACAAGTTAAAACACAGTCTTTCTCATAAGGAGTTCCAATCTATTTAGATTGAGATTTAAATTCATTAAAATTAAGTAAGTAAAAAATTTGTTTCCTTGGTCACACTGGACACATTCCAAGTGTTCAATAGCCAGCCATATGTATTAATACCTAGTGGTTACCATACTGAACAGAGCAGACATAGAATGTATCTGTCATCACAGAGCCTTCTATTGGATAGTGTTGATTTCAACTGGTCTCTTGTCAATTTCCTAATTCCCTTTCTCTTTTACTAAAGAGAAGGGATCATATCTATTCCATCCATCATATTTTTAGCACCAACATATTTTTATCGATTTAATAAATTCTTCAACAATCAGCTTAGCCTATAAATTCTCCCCCACATTCAAAGAAGCAACCCAAATGTTTGCCCTAAGTTTCAGACTTATAAACCAAATTTCTGCAAGAAATCTCCAACTCAGTGTCCCAAAAACCTTCATATTAAACATATTTAGCATCCTAGAATCATTTTTCTTGCTGTGTTTTCTTTCTATTATTTAGTGATACCAATACCCAAGCACAGTCACATGTTAGAATTCTTGAAATCATCTGTGGAAGAGAGAGCTAGCTGTGGCTTAGAGCCTGGTTCCCATTTCTTTGCCTGGATATGCGACTCGATTATATTTCTCTGCCTTCTTTGTATTCTGATCTGGCTATGTGACTAGTGGACAGTGCAATGTAAGTGGAAGTTCTAAGTACCATTTTTGGGCTGGAGCTTTTAGAAAGCATCTCATCCTCCTACGTGCTCTATTTCCTCTTCTGTCTGCGGGATGGAAGAGGTCCTTCACATGGGGGCATGGCGGAGCCACAAGATGGAGTCACTAAGTCACCACGTGGAGGAAGAATACTCACCTGCCGGGAACATCTGCCTTGGAAAGTTGTATGAGAAGTAAAGCTCTATTTTTATTAAACTAAGGGAATTTGGGAGTTATTTGTCATCGGATCTAGCATCATTTTTACTAGTCTGTCAACCTTTCTTACTCTCTGACCCTCATGTTTCAAATTCAATCAAACATAAAGTATGCTGACTATACACCAAGTAAAGATTTTTTTCATAATTATCTAGTATCTTCCAGAATCCTGTGTCTCTTCATTCCAATTTGTACCAATCAATGGATCTAACTCAAAAAAACTTTCCACTTGCTAAATTAAGCCAGTCAAATCCCAAATCAACCTTGATAGTACTCTCCTTTTATTTTTGTCTCAAATATTTTATGTCCCCACCAAACTAGATGGTTGATTATTTCTGTGTGCTCCCCCACTAATCTCCTCTCCATGAAATTGTTCGAGAGGTCTACTCTGCCAGAATATATATCGCTGCCTTTCAAATTCATACTCATCTCATAAGGCCATACTTAAATTCATTACTTCCATTATATTTTTCCTTCTCACATTTTCCTATTTGTAGTAAGTTTCTTGTGCCCTTCATGATCCCCAATATACCTTCTTCAATCATTGTAGCCAGTAGACTACTCCATGAGAGAACAAGACACTATATGTATATAATAGTTTTGTTCCTAATTGAATTGTAATAAGTATCTCAAAAGAAGGAATTCTGCCTTACTTTGAACTTAAAAATAAATAAATAAATAAATAAAACAGATATATTGTCATAAACATAGTAATTGCTTTACACACTAAAAATAAACAAAAATTCAATGTAATGTCCAAGACACTGAGCAAGAACTTTGAAGAAGGCACAGGCTGAGTCGGAGCCGCCTTCTGTGTCCACTGGCTCCCAGTCTAAGCTGGGCAGCTGGGGGGATCAAGCCAAAAATCTAGATGCCATCCTTGGTATCTGGTGCTTCCTCGATCGCCCAACCCCTCAATCCATCAAAATGTCTCATGAGTGTTGCCTGCTAAAGATATCTGGCTTGTTCTCTCCATCTAATCCAATTCTTATCCCTGCTCACCACACATCATGTGACATTTGACATTTGACTCACCCAAACTGAAGACAGTATGATTTTGTGCTTTGCTGAGGCTGCCACCTCCTTTGAAAATTTCTAGCACTTTCTTATCTCTCTTAGAATGGAGACAGAGCTCCAAATAGTCCAGGCCCCTACATCTCTCTCTTGGTTCAGCTCCTGTGAGGCTCCTGTTTGCTCTGTCTGTTCCAGCCATATCAGCCTTATATTGGTTGTATAACCCATCACAGGGTTTTATAACCCTTCCCTTAGGGATGCCGTTTGTGATCTGCTGGATCAGGCTAAATTGCCCTATCACAGGTACCCTACTACTATGTCATCACCTTCACAGACTTTATCACAGTTGTAATAATCAACTTGACTGTAAAATTGTTTGATAAACATCTATCTCCCCATAGGAGACAGGTTCATGTAAGTTTGATGAAGGCAAGGATTGTGTAAATTTTCACTGATGGTTGCTTATGTCACATATGGTAAATGCCTTATAAATATTTGTTGAAATGAAGAATGAATGGAAAAATGAATAAATAAACCTAAATCTATTAATCCTTTTCTTAGTTGAATCTTTCTCTTAAGGAGCTCATGTTAGGTCTATAAGTCAGGCTTTGAAACTCGAGTTACACTGCATTATTGCAGAAGTGAATGAAAATAATTATAAAGGCACAAAGGAGGCCTTAATTTCACTAGGTAGTAGAGGAACATTCAAAATAGAAATACTTTTCAGCTAAGTCTTAAAGAGTGGAGCAGAGCATGAAGAAGAGGTGTGACGGGATAGAGGAAGGGCACAGAAGTCAAAGGGAGTCACTGCATAAAATGAAAATCTATGAAAGAAGTTAGCCTGTGTGGGGAATTCACATTCTGAGAAATGCAAGTAATGTGGCAATTTAGAGGCCACAGAACCAATAGGGGAGTCGTAAAAGTGAAGATAAATGCAGGCAGTTTATTAGGGGACATGCAATTTTATTATGAAAATGTTATCTCACATACATGTAATTACCCAGCTATATAAATAAAAGTGATATATTGTATTTAAAAAACCTTTTATTGAACTCATTTTTTTCCCAATTGAAATACATGTTCTAAGGCATACAGAGTCATGCCTTGATAATATTAATCACAACAGCCATTTCTATATATGTATATTTTTCAGTCTGAAGAACAATACTAAAACTGCTACTTTTGTTTTCAGGTACTGGTGTACTTTTCTGCAAGGATGCCATGGAAACTACTTTAAATAAACACTGAATATACTTCTCAAAGTTTACTTAGAAAATAAATTATTGTTGCATGCTTTCTGATTAGTAATTTTATAATAAAACCCCCAGCGCTTCAGCCACACATTTCTTACTATTACCAGCCTTTCACTTAAATACACTCACACTCATGCACACAGAGGCATAATGTTCTCATTAATTGCTATATCTATAGAGATAGGTGTTCAGGTTTTTAACTAGCAAAAACGTTTCAGGGATATTGTACAAATAAAGCCCCATGCCCCCACATTTGGCTTTCCGTTTAGTAAGACAAGTTTTAGTTACAAGAAGTTTTGGTCAACAAAACAGGGAAAAACTGTTGAAAAAAAATAGGGTGGTTAATAATGCATGTAAGAACAATCCCTTACATATGTTTAGGACCTTACAATTAATTGGATATTAGTGTGTGTGTCTGTGTGTATGTGTGTGTGTGTTTGTGTACAGTCCTACTGTATTCCAACAAAATATGTATAAAACTATCCATATTTAACAAATGAAGACACAATGACTCAGAGAAGCTAAATGACTTGCCCAAGTTCACCAGGTTAATTAGAAGTATCACCATACAGCACCTCTTATAAGTAGTCTAGCTGCAATTCCATTGTAATTTACCACCTGAGGTGAAATTATTAATAGATACCTTAATGTAGACAGATGCCACAGGAATAGTTCCCCTTTGTTCAATATGTGTTCAGTCTTCAAAGATAATACACTATTTGTTTCCCTTTATGCTCTTGGGCCTCATGGTCTCTGGTTATTTTTAGTTCAAGTAACAAAAAATAATAGCATTCCTCTTGAACATATTATTGTTAGAAAAATAAACTGAGTTGTTAATTACTTGAAATCTTTATGACAAATGACAGTATAATAGAAGTTCTTAAGTTCACTACATGATGTTGTAGTTATGGCATAGTCAATAAAATGCTTTTCATCTGGAACACTATGTTGGGTAGTAATTAATCATTCTTACTAGAGGGATCAACCTTCCAATAATAAAGATTGGCTTAAATATGTATTTTCATTTCTGCATTTCACTAATTAACTTCTATTCTTAACCCTAGGCTTGTGTTAATAATAATCAAAAGCAGTGTATGGACTTCCCTTCATTTCAATGCTTGAATCTTAGATTTACACAAAAATAGAGCATGGAGCTTTTGAAATCATGAGTCTGGTTCAATCTTGTACGTCACCATTACTTGTAACAGTTTAGTGAATTGTACGATATTATGATTTAGAAGAAAATATTCTCAAGTCTCTTCAGAGAGTATGATTGCCTAATGTAGAAAATTGAAGTTTAGATAATTCTAGGTTAGTCTGATACCCCACTTTGCGTGGTTGATATTGGATAAATTACTTAAACTATTGAGAATTTGGTTTCATCATTTTTAAAGTGGGAAAACAAATTATATCTCTTAGTGTTGTGATGAGTATCAAATAATATATGAAATATTAAGTAATATTAAAAATAAAATATTGATTAAATATTAAATAATATTAATTAAACAATATAATGTAATTGGTGTTCATTTCATTCTACTTAATTCTACTTCTCAGACACAGGCAAATAAAGATGTGATAGGGAACTTAATATCTTGTATAACTTTCCTTTTTAATGTGTTATTGACATTACAATTTCCATCCAGTATAAAATCTCATGTTTGTTTTCACTTCTCAACTCTGTATCTTTCTGTAATTGCTATAAGTTGTGGAGAGCTTTGCCAATATGGAACGTTATCTTTGCTGACTAAAGCAATTCTTAAAAAAATAAACAAAAAGTTTGTGGCTACCCAAGAGCCCTCTTTGTGTGTATTTAGAAAGAGCTAACAATGTGGTCAGTTGAAAAGGTTTGGGAGCAAAGAACAGTGTCATCAAAATTTTCTGAATTTTTGATGGTTAAGGAAGTAACTTGGAAGAGTTAGCTTGTGCCAGCTTTTTTAGTAACTCTTAGTTCAAGATGATTTAAGGTAGACTGAGCTATCTGGTCATTTTGGCCCTTTCGCCAGATAAAAGTGGGTGTTGGAGGTCTCACATTGAAATAAAGACAGTGATGGACATCTGTGGATTTTGTTTGCCCAACATCCCCTTACCCCTTTCTTCTAGTGAAGCACATCACTTCCTCTGGGTAAATGAGCTGACCCAACCCAAACCAAGATCCACGTAGTTCTGATTCTGGGGGGAGACCCTTTTTTGCACTGTATCCCTGGAAACAGTTTTAAAAATACTAGTCAAGCTTGGCTATATAATTCTCACAATACTTATCTATCTATCTATCTATCTATCTATCTATCTATCTATCTATCTATCATCTACCAATGATCTCTCATCTATCTCTGTCTCCCTACCTCCCTACCTATCTATCTACCTACCATGCATCTCTGTTTCCTCTGGATTCACTAGGGTGATGCGATGTAAAGATGGCACTCCTTATGACCATACCCCACTTCTCCCTCACTCACATGGGTAAACCTACCTACACTAGCTGATGATGAAGCTAACAAAGAGAAAAGCAGAGCCACTCAAGTATGCATTCTGTTAATCAGTCGTTCATTCAATAATATGGACATAGTATCTACTACAAGCCAGTTCTGGGTATTTGGGATACATCAAAACATAAAAGAAATAAAATCCTCAGCCTCATGAAGCTTACATTTTTATAGTGGAAGGAGCTAGAGAGAGAGGGGGAGAGTTGGGATGGAGAAACAGAAAACTATTCAATAAACACAAAATAAGTCATATAATACACTAGAAGGTGGCAAATGTTATGTAAAAAACTAGCCAGGTTAAGGGGGATTAGAAGTGCCAGGTTCAGGTTACATTATTGAAAAGAATGGTCAGAGTATGATTAAGAAGATAAAATCTGAGCAGAACTCAGGAAAGTGAAGACATTAACCATGTGGATATCTTGGGAGAAGGTTCATCAACAAGTGCAAAGGTCCAAAAGCATTTAGTGGCCAAGAAATAGGATAGTAGTAGATAATATTGGAGCATTAGCTAGAACGTAGATCATATAAGACCTCAACTAGACAAGTCCTATGATCATGTCAGCTGATAGAGTAAAAAAGCATTTTGCAAAATTCTTCAGCCATTCATGATGTGTACTCCCAGCAAATTAGGAAAGAGAAGGGAATGTCCTCAACTTAATAATGAGAATTTGACATTTTATACATCTCTTGCTCTGCTGCAAGTACTTTGATGTTAGGTCTAAGTCACATCTTACAGGTTAATAAACTGAGTCTTATAGAGGCTAAGTAACTTAGTTACAGCAATGCAGCTAGACTGAACCATAGTCAGGTCACAGAGGTCTCAGACTGAGTCATTTGTAAGTTGAACGATGGTCCACATGCTATCAGACATGTGTTAAGCTGTATTGCTTGAAGTATAATTCCCTGAGAGTTATATGCTATTAAATTTACTCATAGGCTATGTATGTCAGGGTGCTAACTTGTGGGAAAATCTATTGTTAGCTGAAACTACAATTGAAAGTGTTTGTATCTAAAAAAAAAAAGTTTAAAAATTCCCTCCTAAGGTCATTGACAACAAATAAATAAATAACTGATATCAACCTGGAGAATCCTGGCCTGGGATACTCAGGTAAAGAGGGAATTATAACATGTGTCTGCAGTCCTTAACTGGTGAGGCAGACAGACTGCCAGCATTCTGCATGGCCCATTATTAGGAAGCAAAGTCCTTCGTAGAAAACAATGATCAACTAATAAAGAAATGTTATTTAAATAATACAATTTGGTCTACTGCACTAACAGTTTTCTTTCTGAAGTTGAAAAAAGAGTACCAAGGCAAGAAGTAGGCAACACAGCACAGTATTTATTTCAGTGAAATAAACAGAAAAAGACCATCAGAACCAGTGCAGGGGAGAAACGTAATTTAAGCCACAGAAGAGATGTGTATCTTAGACATGGTGAGTCAAAATTGTCATGAATATTTGAATATGAAGTAATTGGAAGTTTATAACAGAAGCCCATTAAAATCTATATTTCCTTCATGTTTACTACTATGTCCAAATTTATAATATGTAAAATATACTTGTTTCTCCCTGCAACCTGTATTGTCTTGATAATGTAAGGTATTTCCACAGCCCTCATTTTCAAAATGCCATCTGATTAATGAGGGAGCGTCACCACAGAGGATCGGCCAAAGACCATGGGCTGTGGAGACACCATTATTAGGACTCAAATCCCCATGCAACTATTTGGTACTTGGAAGCCACTTTATCCTCACTAATGTGGGATTAAAATCAGTACTCATCTCACAGGGCTGTTGTGATGATAAATTAAATATTTTACACAAAGATGCTTACAAGGTATCTGTAAAAGAGAAGGCTTTAATAAATGTTAGCTGTCTTGTTTTTGAGAACATGTCATGCATCAGGCTGATATAGTCACAAACTAGTGACATGATCATGAAGTAGATATTCATCATGACCAATGATTTAATGGCTTTATGCATTGCTTATTATCAAAACAGGAGATAGAGATGATAAAATGATATGAATGTATGTAGGTAATAGGCAAATATGTTAGTGATTATAAATACTGTGATATCATTAGAGTGGTCAAGAGTGAGACGTAATCAAATTTTGGATTTTTGTAGCTAAGCATTTATATTCTATATTTTTTTAAATCTTTAAATTGAAATCTCTGCAGAATGGTTAGATATTTTTAAATGGGAATCTAAACCTCTCAAACAATTCTGTCACATTGGAAGAACTATTGCTTTTATAATGCAGTTTTCACAATATGAAGCGTCTTGAGAACAGAACAAACCAATATCCATGTTATTTTTACATTAGTATTTGAATGTCAACATCGATGACTATCATAATAAAAATTTGAGGGCCAAGGTTGGTAAAGCAGGATTAATTTCTGAAAATGCCCAGTTTCTCCTTGGATTGGCCAAACCCTAATTTACAAAGTCTTCCATAAGGAATTGAGTGTAATATTTGAAAAAGAGAACACTTTGAATTGCATTTTGCAAATTCAGATCATTTGGTGCACCAAATTCCAATTTGGAAATTGGGTGGTGCCTATTTAAAGAGAGGGCTTTGACCTTCAGGCTAAGACGATTCATTTTTCTATGTGGATACTTGATGCATGAACTTATGTCAGCCTGCTCATTCAGACATCTTTAAAGCCTCACACATCTCTTGGCACGAATTACATCTTCAATGAGCCATATGTAAATAGTCACAAGGTAGAAAATACCAAAATGCCTCATTCTTGGGTAGAGAATTAGAACTACTTCAGAATGCATTGACATTTGACATAGACTTTGAAAGCTAATATAACGTATATGAAAAAATTTTAATGATAATATAACCCCTCCATTTTAGTCTCAAAGGATGACCTCTGATATGCAATATGAAACTGTAGAGTGGTATAAAAATCAATTTATGTGCTCTAGAGTGTATGGAGTTTTCTATGAGCCACTGAGGTTGAACATTATACTTCCTTATACTGGGTTCATACTTGACCCTCCATAGGCCATTCAGAGACACCTGCCTCCATCAAATTGAACACTCATCTTTGTGATGTATGTTCACAGAGGACCAAACAAACCTATCAGTGTGTGTGTGGGAGGGGGTGGGGCAGGTTAGTGTCTACCTCACGTAAGACTTTGAAAAAGATTTGTCCTGCATGGATTTCCCCCCTCACCCATAGCTCAGTCTCAGAATTATCTCCACTCTTGCTCCCTCCACCACCTTCAACTACAAGGAATCTTAGAGGGAGTTCTTTAAGATGAAAAAAAAAGTCAAAAATATAAATAATAAAATAGCAATAACTACATATAAATCAACAATTACTTTCAAGGTAAATGGATTAAATGTTCTAATCAAAAACATAGGGTGGCTGAATGGAAAAGAATTCAAAATCCTTACATATGCTGCATATAACAGACTCACTTCAGATTGAAAGATACACACAGACTGAAAGTAAAGGGATGGGAAAAATAAATTTCATGAAAATGGAAATGAAAACAAAAAGCTGCAGTAGCGATACATGTACTTCTACCAGACAAAATAGACTTGAAAACAAAGGCTATAACAAGAGACAAACAAGGACCAAGTAATCCCGTTTCTGGGTATTTACCTGAAGAAACCCAAAACTCTACTTTGAGGTGACACATGCATCCATATGTTCATTGCTGCATTGTTTATAATACTAACATGGTGACAGCCTGGGTGTCCATCAATAGATGAATGGATAAAGAGGAGGTGGTACATATATACAATGGAATATTACTCAGCTGTGAAAAAGAATGGAATCTTGCCATGTGCAACACTATAGATGGACCTAGAGGGTATTGTGCTGAGAGCAGTCAGACAAAGACAGATGCAATGTGATTTCACTTATATGTGGAATCTAAAGAACAAAATAAACAAACAAAACAGAAGCAAACTCATAGGTACAGAGAATGTTTTGATGGTTGCCAGATGGGAAGGGGAGTTGGGATGGGGAAAAATGGGGACGGGATTAAGAAGCACACATTGGTTGTTACATGGTAGTCATGGGGATGTAAAGTAAAGCATAAGGAATATAGTCAATAACATTGTAATAACTATGTATGGTGTCAGATGGGTACTAGACTAGTCAGGGGATCACTTCTTAAATTCTATAAATGTCCAACCACTATGCTGTACACCTGAAATTAATATAAAATAATATTTAATATAAAAAAAGTCATTGACGGCAGTGTTCAATCCACTCAGATCCACTACATCCTCTGTCATACTCTCTTAATAAAGTGGATTCTAGAGAAAAGACAATGACTTAACAGAAAAACCTGTAAGTCAACTATCATCTGTGACTTTCTGTTCCAGATAAATGTTTTACTTATTCATAACATGGAGATAATAATTACCACGCTGCAAAATTGTTGTAGGGATTCATTAAGGGGGGAATCCCTTTCTTCTCTTTCCATTACGTTTGAGGTCAAAGGGGAAAAGAAATTTTAAAACAAAACAAAAAAAGCTCAGTTGGCCCATAAACACATTTTATCTGCTACAGTGCAAGTTGAATGTTTTCATGTGACTATGTCACCTTTTTTTTGTTTGTTTCATGTTGCTGTCACATTAGAACCCAAAATTTCCCCACAGTTATTATATAAAGCACAGTGCATTTCCCAGGGGCATTTCCTTCAAGCATTTTAATATGATATGCTTTTAGTTTGTGCAATATGTTTCATGCAAATCACATCCCAAAATGCTATGCAGAGTTAAATAATTCACTTAGAGAATTCAATAATACATAAAGGGAACGGGAAGAAAAAATTAGGAAACGTTGGCTAGACAGAGCATTGAAAACTTGTGGTTGTTAATAAAAAGAATTAACTCTGGTGAAGCAAAGAATTAATAGTGAACAAAGCAATTGCTGCAGAATATGCAAAGTACATGGAGATGCAAGATGTTATCATAAATTTAATATTCCTTATCTGCATGAAAACAGCGCTGAAGTAATACATCGCAGAATATCATGAACATTAAAGTCAGAGAGATTCTAGAGACAGAAATTAAAGGGCCTGTAGGACTTAGAAGAAAACACTAGGAATTCCTTTATCCATCTCTCTGAATCCTGAATATTTTGTTTGTAAGATACACTGGAGTAGTAAAGTAATTACTTCCCCAGAAGGAAATGAATGGTGAGAGCACCAATTCCTGAAGCTGCTTGAGGTACTGTTATAATTCATGGAAACGTAGAGGATGTGAGTTCAAAATAAATCTATGAGGTCTCATCACACCATGTATTACTTCTTTATCTCTAGAAGAAGGACTTAGCTCTGGGTTTTAGATTTTTCCATCTGCCAAATGTTGTATATAAAAAAATGTGCAGCGGGAAAAGATCAAAGCACTTTGAACCATGGCAGAATCCTAAATAAACACGACTTGTTAGCTGTTCTTGTGCCCTCTTCGCACTGGCTCCCTTGGGGCTGGGCATTTCTCTGCCCAGTTATTCTTGTATTTATTCACCAACAGATGTTTATTGAGCTCTCATGTTTATTGCAGGGACTGTTCTGTGCTTCAAATAGTGATGCAGAAAAGAGCCGCAGTTTCTCCCCCTGTAGAGGGCAGAGTCTCATGGGGAAGAAAGACATCACAGGGCCGGCCGAGTGGCGCGATGGTTGAGAACTCGCTTGGGATGCCAGAGGGCCCCGGTTCGGATCCCACATGTGAGGGCCAGTGACACTGCCCTCTACAGCTAAGATGCTGAATGACGGCTCGGCCTGGAGCTGGGCTGCCTGTGGGTCGCTGGCGACGGCGTGGGCTGCAGTCCCTGTGGCAGTGGGTTGCCATGGGCTACCGTGTGTGGCCGGCGGCCAGCGTGGGCGGCCAGCAGCCGCGGTGGGCGGCCGTCCGGAGGCCGGCGACTGATCTGCCTCGCCGGGGAGGAGCGCAATGATGGTGCCAACTTGGGCCGGTGGGGCAATGTCCTCCACAGCTGGATTGAGGAACAAGACGACAGCGGCCTGTCTGTTCCCCTTCCCCCAATTCCCCAGCACTGTTCCTATCCCCCCAATTACCCAATAAAAATCTTTAAAAAAAAAAAAAAGACATCACAGAAGCAATAAGCACATTTCATAATTCCAGGGTGGAATTTCATAAATGTTCTAAAGAAAACAAAGCTCATGTACAAAAGAATAATAGAGACTGGACTAAAAGTTAGAGCATCAAGAATGCCTTTCTTTTGAGATGACATTGAAATTGAAACATGGATAATTAGTAGGAGCCAATCATAAGAACAGCAGGAAAAACCATGTTCTCGGTGGATGGAAGAACACGTGTGGAGGCTTCATGTGGGAAAGAACCTGGTGTTTATGAGAGAGGAAGGCGCACGCGCACGGGAGCAGCTGGACTTCCTCTGGGTTTCCTTCTAGCAGTGTTTCTCACACAGAAGTATAATTTTCTGTGCACTGGTGGGTCTCTTCCACAGGAATGAGGTACTGCATTTGGGGCTGAGTCTTTCTTCCCTGTAAATTCATGTTGCCTATTACATATCCTAACACACTGTAGGTATCTGGTGTTCGTTTGACCAATGAAGGGACTCTAGCCCCTGGCATAAGGTGCTGAGAGAAGAAATATTTCATGAGTGGAAAAACACAAAAGTGAAGTTAAATCTCTTTTTCAGTTACACACCTCTTCCATTCCATGGACTGAAAAGTCTTTGATCTAATAAGCCCTAACCCTCAATGTGACTGTATTTGGACCTCTTCAGGGAGGTATGTAAGGTTAAACAAGGTCATAAGAGCAGGGCCTTAATCTGATAGAACTGTTATCCTTCTAAAAAGAGGAAGGGACACCAGAGAGCTCTCTTTCTGTAAAGGCACAGAGGAAAAGCCATGTGTGGGCACAGCAAGAGGGCACCCCCTACACCCCAAGAAGAGTGGCTTCCTTAGGAGCCAATCCTACTGGCCCCTTGATCTTGGACTTCCAGCCTCCAGAACTGTAATAAAATACATTTCTATTGTTTAAGCCACTCAATCCGGCATTTTGTTATGTAAGGAGACAGGTGGCAATTAGTCTGTATATAATTCAGTAGTCAGGTCACAGAGGGACCGCTGCCACACTGCATGATGACATTGGCTCACCCACATATTAGCCATCTGGCCAGTGCTCCAGGCCAGATGTGATGAGATAAATCTACACGATATTCTGACATACAGAAGAAGCATTGCCCTGAGCAGCTTTAGCTTCCATTATGAGTCTTCTCATGGTCTCCTGTTCTTTCTCAGTCTTAGGCCCCTATAAACACTGCCTCTCCTTGATTTTATAGACCCAGGCTCCTAAGTATTTCTGAAAAACTTTCATAGAAAAAAATGGAAAACTCCATTTTACAGGTAAAGAAGTTGAAGACAAGGAGTAAGTTGCCCAAGGTCAAGGAGCCAATAAGTAGTAGATACCTCTTCACTTGCTTTCCTTTGCTTCTAGACTGTTGGGTCCTGTTAACATATCCCTGATGTTAGTTCATAGGCTTCTGGTTGCGGGTTGACCATGGTCTCTAATAGCTCTTGTTCATAATGTAGGAATCTATGCCCTTTCATTAGATTCTATGTCATAACCAGATTGGTGCTCTCCTAGGGAGGCCCAAACACCCATTTTTCAGTCTGATTTCATCTTAAAATGAAATAAGCAAGACCAAACAGATTTGGATTCAAGGAGACAGGAGTCAAGGAGAAGAATTCATACTTTGTTGAATCTGCCAAGTCTTTCCTTCTCCAAATATGGAAACTGAGGCCAGAGTTGGTTATGAGTCTCCTAGGATCACATAACTACCTAAAGACTTTATTAATATTTATGTCCACGTGTCTTACAGGAAAAGAATCTTAAGTTGGAAAAAGGAAAGAAGTAGAAAACTTTTCTTTAGTGCTTAATTTAGAAATCATGAAGAAAATTAATTGCCTATATCACAGGAAACAAAAATGTATTGAGGAGTTTGTACATTAACACACAAAATATTTGACATTAGGGAAGATGTAGCCAAGCAAACAATTTTAGTCCAAGCCCCCAAATAAGAATAAAGCTCACTGAATTACAGCAATAATAATCCAGGTGTTTGCAGACATATATGCAGACCTCCCTCCCCTACCCCCATACCCTCACCTTCTCTCCCAGGCTTGTAGCCACATTACAATCTTAATTGACTGTTTGTTCTTGCAAATCTTATTTCATAAATTGTTGTATCCAGCATTTGCCTCAATTTAAAGTACATGACATCTACACTTTCTTGTACCTTCCAATTTTGCAATTCTTTCCAAAATAGCAATCACATTTTTCCAGCAGGACGGACGTGTTTTCTTACATCCCCTGTTGCTTATTGTCCATTTTCCATTCTTGCCAATCCACGTGCAGACCTTCTCTTATTACTGCTTTATTTGTGAGCTGAAAAGCTGAGAGTGAATTTACTACTCAGTCAGCCATGAATCCCCCTGGGTATGAATGAAAAAAAATCTACGTATCCAGAAACGTTCCTTCTTCCAGTAGCCTCTGGAGATAATTCCTATACTTTCTTTTCAGGAAAGAGTTAGGGGAAGGGAAACCAGTAGCCTTCTACTTTTGGAAATTATAGCAAGAAGCCTGGCATTATAAATTTTTGTTTGTCCTGCTTCACGGAGAAAAGCTGACCTCATTTAGCCCAAACCTACACTGTCAGTGAACTCTCAAGTCAACCGCTGTGTAAGTCACTCCAGGGAGCTTAAGTTGGTGGGATGTAATTTAGTGTTTCCCAGCAGGAAAGAAACTTAACCAACTCTCTGTAGCAACACACAAGTCTCCTAACAAAGAACTCAGTCAATCAACTGGTCAAAAAAGTTTGCCTTTAACATAAAATTGAGAGAGAGAGAGAGAGAGAGAGAGAGATTCCATTTGATGAAACCCTTCCCAATATTTCATTGTTGGCTGTGACCATTTGGAGCCAAATGCTTTAATCAGATCAAGGAAAGGAAAATAACATTAACTGAAGGGTCACTATGAGCTGGGCACTGATCTAGGATACGCCTTTGTACATTATCTAATTTAATCCTTATAAGAATATTTTCAGAAGGTTTAATAACTCCTTCACCTGCCTATGCAAAAGTTCATTCCCTAAGCAGCTTAGATGATAGCCTGCATCAATGAAAAAAATTTCAAATAATCCTACATAAATATAATTGTTATCCATTGCCCATGGGTCACTTTTTGTTTTTTCCATAACAGCTGGCAGTTTGGATGATTAAAAAATGCGCACTCTAGATCAGTGGTTCTCAGCCTGGGGTGATATTGCACACTCACTCCCACTGCCGCACCTCCACTGGGAATATCTAACAATGTCCGGAGGCATTTTTCGTTATCACAGCTACAAGGGGTGCTACTGGGATCTGGTGGGTAGAAGCCAGGGATGATGCTAAACATTCTACAGTATACAGAATGGCCCCCACAGCAAAGAAACATATGGCCCAAAATGTCAATAGCATCTAGATTAAGAAACCCTGCTCTGGATGTTTTATTCCTTTTTCATTTAACACACATTTAATACGAGGCCTGACAATTAAGCTTATGAACTCATTATAGAAAAAGTGCTACTTACCTCATTGCTGAATATCACTATGGTCACCTTCGAAGTACTCCCCTTGGGAAGCTATGCACTGATACCAGCACCTAGTCCACCCTACAAAGCAATTTTGGAACTCTTTTTCTGGAATAGCCATTAGAGCTGTCATCATATTACCCTTGATGTCCTGAATGTCATCAAAATGTCTTCCTTTCAATATTTCGTTTATCTTTGGGTAAAGAACGATGTCATTGGGGACCAGATCAGGCGAGTAGAGAGGCTGTTCCAATACAGTTATTTGTTTACTGGCTAAAAATTCCCTCACAGACAGTGCCGTGTGAGCTGGTGCATTGTCGTGATGCAAGAACCATGAATTGTTGGTGAAAAGTTCAGATCATCTAATTTTTTCACGCAGCCTTTCCAGCACTTCCAAACAGTAAACTTGGTTAACTGTTTGTCCAGTTGGTACAAATTCATAATGAATAATCCCTCTGCTATCAAAAAAGAAAAACAGGTTAGCAACATTGTTGTAACAAGTTTGTGAACTCAATTGTCAGACCTCACATCTGTCATGCATCAGGTATTTTGTTATGACCTAAGGAAACAAATCTGAGACAGAGGCCTTGACCTCAAGGATTTCACAATCCACTGGCAAGAAGGACCGAGGATGGCGTATGGTTGTTGGGCCTGACACGTGCCAGGGGCTGTGTCAGGAAGCAGGACCGCAGCAGAGCCTGATATGATGGAGCCCTAACCTCACCGAGCTTATGGTTTTGGGAGAAATATAGAGATCTAATAATCAGTGTTTCACATGAGAGGTGCAGGCTGCTACAAAATTATTGAACTTGAGGATCAGAAAAGGTTGCCCTGAGAAATGCACTCTAGAAGAAAGTTCTACAGGCTGAAGAGGGATTCACAATCTTTGAGAAAGACATCCTTGCATGTGTGAAGGCAGATGGGCTGAAGAAACTGCAGGAAAGGAAGAAAAGCATGAGGTTAAGCTGCCGAGTTTAGGCAGGGGCCAGGTGCAGACACTACTCTGCCATCATAAAGTATTCTTTTTTGTTTTGTTTTGTTTTTAGTTTCAGGTGTACAAAACAATGTAATAGTTAGACATTTACACTCCTCACAAAGTGATAACCCCCCCATCACTCCCCCTCTGACATCATATATAAACTGCTACAATTCCATTGACTCTATTCCCTATGCTGTACTCCACATCCCATGACTATATATAAAGAGGGTGCCAAAAAAATGTATACCCATTTTAAGAAAGGAAAAAACTACTAAAATTGTAATACTCAATATATACCAATAACAAAAGATGAATACAAGTAACATTTGATTTCTGCAATTACAAGAGGTACTCAAAGTGGTTACCATTAGCATCCAGACACTTCTAATTACGGCGAACTACTGCTTGAGCCACGTTGACCAAAATGTCTATTTGTATACATTTTTTGGCACCCCAGTATATATTTCATTATAGTTGACATTCAATATTATTCTACTTTAGCTTCAGGTGTACAGTGCAGTGGTCAGGCATCTACACAAGCTATGAAGTGGTCCCCTAATAAGAACAGTACCCATCTGACACCCTACATACTCTTTACAACATTATTGATTATATTCCTCAAACTGCATTTCATATCCCGGTGACAATATTGTGACTACTAACTTGTGCTTTTCTTAACCTGACTCATTTTAAAGGTAAGTGATCTCAGAGCTAAGACTCGAAAGTTGAGTCCGGGCAAGGGAAACAGGTTAGAGGAGGCGTGGCTTGCTGGAAGAATGGGTAGGGATCAAATTTCTGAGCAGGTAAGCGCATGGGTGAGAGGAACGGAATATGAGTATCTCAATTAACCAGGCCCTCTGCTTCCTCAAGTTTCATTGTGTTCTGTCTAGGTATATGAATGATTTAAAATGGCTTCTTATTTCCTCACAGTATATGTGCATGATTCCTAACAGGCTGTTTTCTATAAAACTTATGAACTTCAAGCTCCTCATATACCAGGCCCAGGTAGGCCTTGCCCCAGCAGGCATCTAAATTTGATTGATGAAACAGGATCTCAGCAAGACCTTTTCCAATCCCCTCTGCCAGGCCTTTCCCTTACCACCCTTTATTACTGATTGTACTTCCTCAGCTTCAAGCTCTATTTCAGTGAAAAGTCCCAATTCATGTCACTTCATGCCTTTTCACCTTTACTCAATTCCTGGCTCTTCAGAGCCCAGTGGCTTTTTGATGGCTGCTGTTCCTGTCGCACTTTTGGCAAATCACTCAGCAGCCCCACACACAGCCAACTCTCCACATACAATCGCACGCATGAAATTCAGTTCACGGCACAGCGGCTCGCACATTCCAAACTCACTGAAGAGATAAGCCCCCCAATTAATGATCTCCCTGTGTAATTGCTTTCCCTTGATCGCCCAATTTGCTTTTGATCACGTTCTGTTACAAATTCCCTCACCTGTTCACACAGTGAGTTCCTTTCAAAGGGAACCAGCGGGGGCTGAAAAGGCTGGGCTGGGTTGCTGGATACACAGCGAGATGGTTTGAAGTGGATGTTGGACCTGTCATCTGTCGGCGTCAGCCTCCCTAAGTGTTGTACCAGGGCTACCTGACGCCTTCCTCACACTCCTCACTGGGTTATGAACACAAGTTGTTTTCTTTTGTTCCTTTTACTCTCTCTCTCTCTCTTTTAAGACACTGTCTCTTTAGAAAAGGGTTGAATCATTAATCTCAATTTGAATGCCTCCTGCATTTCCAAAGCCAGTGGTAAGACTAATTAGTCCTACGGCTGATTTCTCCAGTGACAATATCAGCTAGGATGTCAACTACCATAACTTATTCGTCTTCAAGGAATCTTGGGGCTCTATGTGTGGCACATAGTAGGAGTTCAGTAAATATTTATAACATGGATGAATATTTAATAATGGCATTAAATGTAGTTTGAGGATTGCTTTTTAGAAGATGGTGAAAGAGATGAAGATGGGGATAATAAAGGGATATCTACAGAAGGCAAATGGGTCAGAGACCCCATCAGAAGCCAGAGGTTGTGGTTTAATAAGGCTGGTATGTGCCCCTGATTTTGCAGTTTACATGTATCTGGCTGACTTTAATGTGGACGGTAGCAGATGGCTCTTTAAACTCTTTGAGAATGCTTGTATAAATGAAAGTCTGGTCCTAGCGTCAGAAAATCAGGTCTCAAGGCTGGGACTCAAGTTCAGCATCACCATTTGCTAGTTGAGAATGACCTTCCCTGAGATTCTCACTTCCACAGCCCCTGCCTGTGCCACGGGAGATTGACAGGGAGGGGCAAATGAGAAAAGGCACAGACAATTCAAAAACTGCGGAAGTAGCTACAGTTACTGAACAAAATAGAATGGATTAGAGTTCATTTAAGATGAGATAGATGGATTTCATGGACAACTTCAGATGATAAAGAAACAGAGTAAAGAGTTGATGATTCATTTTCTATTATTTTTATTTTATTTGTGGTGTTTAGAGAAAATGACTTTTGATGATCTTTATGGGCTGTGAAAGGTATTAGCATTGGAAAATAAATGGTATGTCATAGTATTCTTGAGGAAACATGTACGTGAGCCCACCTGCCAGGATCTGAGCTGCATTATACACTCAGTGTCTACAGGTTGGTAGGACATTCACTCTGCTAACAATTGTATGAGGCTTTTACAGAATGAATCAGATGAGTAAGAACATGCCTTTGGCGTAAGAGGGTAAAGGGCCCTATTCTCACTGATTTCGAGGGCTTGGGTTTTTCTTTGCCTGAGAGTGTAATTATCTCTGAGCAACAAACAACTCTCTCCTAAACGCTGAACTAAGGACATGAAACCAGATAGAGAAAAGGTGGCTTCATTTCCTCTTTGTCAAACTGGCTGCTGGACAGTCACAAGGGGGAGCTGATACATTATATAAATGACTTGAGTTTTCTACAAGAATATATCCAACAGGGGCTGAAGGTCATGTGGCAGCCACGTGGAATCATTTAGTTCAACCAATTCATTTCTCCTTGACCAACACTTTGTTGAATGCTTTCAAGTATCCAGGAACTGTAGGGGGGGGGGGCAGGGACCCAAAGATGAGTAAATGGGGCTGTGGTCCTCCAGGGCAGAGCCTTTCCAAATCTGACCAATAAATGAGTGGGGGACGTGAGATACAGTAGCCCCCGAGGGATCAGTTCCAAGACCTCCAGTGGGTGCCTGACACTGTTTTTTCCCCATACATACATACCTTGTAAATGAGTTTAACTTGTAGATGAGGCACAGTGAGAGACTAACACCAATAACTAATAATAAGGTATTGGGTTGTTGGAAAAGTCATGACGTATTTTTTTCTATGTGTTTCATTGCAAAAATGCGTCCTGACTTTTCCGAAAACTCCATAGGTCAATTATAACAATACACTGCAATAAAAGTTATTTTATTATGGTCTCTCTCATCTTACTGGGCTGTACATACAGCATGGATATGCTGGACCAAGGGATGATTCACATTCAGGCGGGGCAGAGCAGACGGTGCAAGATTTTATCATGCCACTCAGAAGAGCGAGCAATTAAAAATTTAGGAATTGTTTATTTCTGGAATTTTTCATTGAATATTTTCGGACCTTGGGTAACTGAAACCACAGGCATGAAACTGCAGCTAAGGGGTGACTACTGTATATTGTTCTCCAACCCAAGACAAATTCTTCCTTGGCTTTCTTAACATTAAAGAGAGGGTCTGAATTTTCAAGATCTAAACTAAGAGAGTTCAAAGAGGAGATCCTTAGGAGTATCTGAAACATAAAATTTATCTCGCTTTCCATGGGTTTCTAAACTTGTCTTACTGAAGAGGTTCTTTCTCTCTCTCTCTACCACATGTCCTATCCATGGGTCAGAGGGATCTAACACAAGCCTCATCATTTAAGATCACTCACCTACATTTCCATTTTTTAACTTGTGTAGACAGCCATGTTTCTGAAGCTAGTCCCTCTATACCTTGATAACCAAAACCACCTTTGTCCACCCCATCCCATCCATCTATATTCATCATATGCGCTCTCTCTCTCTCTCTCTCTCTCTCTCTCTCTCTCTCTCTCTCTCTCGTCAACCACAGTAGAGTAACAGAAGATACAGAACATGCAGAAGGTGGGGACAGATGCAGAAAGAGTAACGTATACTGTAATCAGGATATTTCTGAATCCCCCTGCTTCTGAGCATGACCCAGGAAATGACTTTCTTTAAGTCCTCTACTTGGGAGAAACTTCTCCTGTCCAATGAATCTAAAAGCACTGTGTTGTTTTTTTCTCTCACAAGGCAATTGTGTTCATTACCTTCTATCACAGTGCTTTGTCTATCTGCTGTCTCTCCTTGAGTAGGTTTTAAACTCTTTACAGCCTAGGGCATATTCTGGTTCATCTCAATTCTCTTCGCATCACAAAGCACTGTGTTTTGTGCAAGGCGGCAGCCACATCGTATATGGTTGTTGCACAAAGCAAGAGAGGGAGGTAAATGATAATATAACTCCCTGAGAAAACTTCATCTTGGCAGGTGAGAAAGGTCCATACCCTGAAGCATCTCTGAAGAGTCCCTGGGAACTAGAGATCTACGTTGAAACATTGGAACCTCCTCATGCCCACTATCCTAATAGTGCTGCCGTTTACTTTTACAGTGAAATGTCTCATCACGTGACCTCTGGAACTAATTTGGCAGAGCTGGCAATTCCAGACAACAGTTCACTGAAGCTTCATTACTATACCAGTAACCTAATAAAAATTTAAAAAATTAAGATCGACTGCAGAAGAACATGAAGTAGTCTGTCACTTCGGATGAGCGATGCCATCATTAACCTTTAAGGTCACATTAGCTATTATCAAAGTGTCACATATCACTGTGTCAAGATTAAATTAGACAAACTATTACCTCATTATTATGCTAACAAATCTCAAGCTTATCTGAATTAATACTGCACAGACTGGAGACTTCCTTAGCCAGTTTACTAATAGTGCACAGACTAAACTATTTAGATGTAATGTATCGGATCAATTTCCCAGCTGGATAAAAAAAATCAACTGAAGCTACTTTCAGTTATGGTGAAGTCATGAACAGATCTGGGACTAAATTACCAGCTGGCCTTTAATTTTAAGGCAACGTGTTGAAGAAAAGTTGATGCCTATTGATTTTATTCTGAAAACCTTTTATTTTAATGTCAGAATTTCTCAGCTATAATAAAATAAGTTTATACTTTATCTAAAGAGAATACGTGGCTTTGAAAGCATCAAAGTAAAAATAACTTGTGATTTAAAAGAGCAGCCCACTCGATTTCTTATTTTGAAAAGGTTATCATCCGATCAATACACTAAAATATAGTGTATAAGGAATCGCAGACATCTGGCTGGAGGTGTGGGTTAATTCCAGGTTTAGGTCATGGCTGGGAGAAGGCCAGGACTGTATCTTGCTTCAATCTAGTAAATATTAAATCTTATAACAATGGCTCTAAAAGGGACTTCAGAGATCAGCTAGTCAAACCTTTGCCATTTCATGAATGAGGAAAGAGTTTCAGAAGATTTAAGTGATTTGCTCAGAGTTACAGAGCTTAAAGCATTATTAGCGAGTAGGACCACTGTGGCTCACAGACTGCTGGGGACAAAAAAATGTACAGAAAGCCTCCTCACTTTGCTATCTCTAAAACTTATGAAGAAGCAGAATTTGTTATAGTTGAGTAATAGATATGCTATGGGGTGAGAGATAAGGAAAACTTTTGTGTTCCTAATGAAATATATTTAATAATACAATTTAATGCTATTAGGTCATAAAAGTGTTTTTTCTATCAAAATTGAACTTACATGGAGAGGCTTATATTTAATGAATACCCAGCCAATCCAGAACAAAGAAAGCTGCACCTTTGACATATCTACAAATTGTTTATAACTGTATTTCATTTTAGCCAAATAGGAATCTTTTGATTTTCTCCTCAATCATTTTTTATAAAATAATAAAGCAAATACAATAAAATTTAGTATGAAAAGCTGTGTAATTGAATATGTCTTTGTGAAATTGCTAAAGTAGAACTGTTGAGTGACAGCTAGAGGCACCATGAAATACTTTGAAATTTTCACCTGTGGTTTTTTTATAGCAAGGTCAGAATTCATTACAGGAAGGCCAATGTACAGGTGTCAATCTCTAATGTACAAAAGGAATGATTGTCCAAGAGCTGAAGAAGTTGAAAATGAGGAAAAACCTATGTTATGGTAGAGAACATGCTAAAACACTAAGCAAAATATTACTGAAATGACATTGAGCATGTGCTTACCAAGCAGCTCTGAGAACTTTTTCAGGGCCCATGAGCCAGAAGGTAAAATGAACAGCAAAGGGAACAGAGAGGGCTTTCACTTCCCTTCTCCTCTGAACAGCGTCCCTACCAGCACTCTCTGAAGAGATGCAAATCGCAATGCCCAGATTGCAAACCTGACATTTTAGCTATATAGAGATATGTAACACATGATGATGATATTTTAAAACCACAGAGTTGAGGCTACACACTGTCAAAAGTACAGGTTAAAATGAAAAGTTCCAGGGACAAAGGTGGGTGCCTCCCAATATCTAGATGTCAATGAATGCAGAGCCTGCAGTCATGGTAAAGTAGCCTCCTGGGCCATCACGATGGACAAGGTGAACGGCAAGTGGGCAGAGTACTTGCTTTCCCATCAGCTCACCAAGCAGAGCAGCTTTGCCTTTCGTTGTACACCTCATAGTTCCAAGTAAAATTTTATTTGAAGACAACTGTTCTACTGATCTAGACAAAATGCCCAGTGTTTCTCTGGATTTTTCATTTTCCATGTGGATGTTAGTAGTCATGGAGACACCCCAATTTGCTAATCAGATCGAGTTTAATCATGGGCATCTCAGAGGATTTTTTTTTTAACAGTGTATCTTGAGGTAATTACAAATTATGAACTCAGGCTTCAACTCTGAAGATAATAACTTTCTCATGTAAAGTGGGGTGAAATATAGGACCTGAGAAGCATTCTTTTCACATGATATGCTTTCATGCTCCACAGTTATTCACTTCCTGAACCAAACCACCTGCTGATTAGATTGATAAGAATAGAAGTTTTTTTTTCTTCAAGGTAACTATGGAAAAAACCCCTATATTTGCAACATAAAAAGTCATTGATGAGCTGAACCCTAAGGCACCGTTTTCCATCCTGCGCTCGGTCCCACATTCAGCTCCCTATGTCTGCGCTGCTCACCTCCTCCACCCACTGTGCCTGTCTGTCCATCCCACCATCACCCGTCCTCCCTTGATTCATTCCTCTACACAGCGGTTCTTAACAATTTTACATATGTCATGGATTCATTTGGACTAGTGAAGCTTATTTGTGCCATATCAAAATAACATTTTTTAAAACCATTATATATATATATACATATATATATATATATATGAAAATGAAGGAAGTCAGTTATTAAAATTTCTAAAAGTAACAAAAGAAATATATGTCCTTTTTATTAACACACGAACTAAATAGCAAGACCTTGCAGGAAATCTAATTATTACCATAATTTTCCGTTTGTGATGAGTTGATGATATTGGGATATATGATAACTATTATGTGATAAGAAAATGCCATGACTTGTATTGGCCACAAAGTCACAGGTCTGTCAATGCCAATGAGGTCTGTTGCTCTCATTCGTAGCAGATAGAAACGCTAAAGTTCAGTTAGATGCTAATGAAACTAAGAATGTCTATTTTTCTAATCCAAACTACTGGGCTCCTGAATTAAACACCCAGGTTAAATGGTTGAATTTATTCAGGGGTCACTTTCTCAAAGAAAGCATTTTGGGAACCATTCTCACATCCGTAACCATCATTTCTCAGTACCCTGGGCAACATATGTTTGCTTCTATCAGAGCACTTAGCCCAGTATACTGCTATGTTATCATTAATATAATTTCATTAAGTATTTAGTTTATATACTCGTACATAAACAACAAGTATATTCTCATTGTCAAGATTCAAACAACATGGATAGAAGCATAAACACTGTTGACTAGCTGACGCCCTACCAATCACTCAAATTGCCCATTCTAAATCCCATTCTCTTCTAAAGTAACAGCTATATCATTTCTGATTATATCCTTTCAGAGCTGTCTGTATTTTAGGCATTTAGACACACACATACACACATATTTACTTATATAAGCATATACTATATGTACAAGGTGTTGTGTGTATTTGAGAAGCTTTGAAAATTATCAAGAATAATATTACAAATGCCCATATCCAAAACACCCAGAATTAATAGCTATTAATTTAGCATTTTTTCAAGATTTTTTTCAGGAAATGATGTGTTACAGATAAAGGTAAAGCCTCCTTAAGTTCTGAGATGCCTCAAATTTCATTTCCCTGTACACTAACTAAACTTGAGGAAGAAAAAAAACACATAATAATAAAGACTAATTATGCCCATTTATACTATATATACTATATATATTATACATGTGGTATATTTACTATACATACTATGCATTTACTATATATGTCCATTGTTATAAATGTACATATAGATGCACATAAAATATATAGTTTTATGTACATAAAATATAATTTTGATATATGCTTAATTTTCATGAATTACATCATTGTGTATATAATACTGTACATTTCTTATTTCACTCAGTTACGATGTTTTGTTCATCTACCACATTTCCATTTAAGATTGAGTTTATTTGTATTAAGAGCATCATATAGTGTCCTGGATGACTACACATTTTATTCAATCATCCACCTATTAATGAATATTCTTGCTAGCTTAAACATCTTACCTATTATAAATGATGCCCCAGTAAGAGCCCACCTAGACATCTCTGTGCAAATGTGGGAAAGTTTCCCTTTGCAGACTTGGAATGTATGAGCTTGGATATGCTTATTTCTAATTTTATCAGAATATATCAAGTTACTTTCAAAGTGTGTCTACTTAAATTCTCAGCAGCTGAGGACGCTATTCCTATTTCCCCAAATGTTTGTTACTGTCAAATTTTTTTTTTAATTTCATGACATTATTGATACATCACTGAAGTAAATAGCATATATTTAAATAGTGCAATTTGAATGGTTTTGACATTTGTATATGCAAAATAAATCAACCACAGAATCAAGATAATGAACATTTCTATCATCACCAAAATGTCCTTGTGCCCATAGGCAATACATTCTTCACTCCATCCCTGTCTCCAGGAAACAGGTGACCTGTTTTCTGAAAATATAAATTAGTTTATATGATCTAGAGTTTTACATCCATGGAACCATGAAGTGTAAACTCCCTCTTGCTTTGCTTCTTTTACTCAGTGTAATGATTTTGGGGTTCGTGGTCCATGTATCAATCATTCATTCATTCCTTTTACAGGTTCATTATCCAGTCACCTCTTTGTGGATAGTTGAGTTGTTATCTATTTGGGGTCCTTACAAATAAAGCTGCTCGGAACATTCATATATGTCATCATGCATACGTATGTGTTTGTTTGACTTTCTCACTGTAAAAAAACTGGGGAAAAAATGGCTGAGTCACAAGGCAGGTGTACATTTAATGTTTTAAGAATCAGTCAAATAATTTGCAAAGCAGTGGTACCATTTTATGTGTTCCTACAGAAGTGTATGAGAATTCCAGTTACCCCACATTCTTGCCAGTACTTGTCATGCTTGTTCTTTTTCATTTCAGCAAATCTAAAATGAAATGGCTGTGTAGTGGTATCTCACTGTGATTTAATTTGCATTTCCCCGACAATTAATGATATCATGTATCTTTTCATCTGATTATTTACCATTTCAATCTCTTCTTTTGTGAAGCGTCCAAATCTTTTGCCTAATTTATATTGCATCGTCTATCTTATCCTAGAGTTGAAAGCATCCTTCATATATTCTGGGAATAAGTCCTTTGCCTCGTCTATGTGTTGTAAATATTTTCTACCAGTGTATAGTATTCATATTCGTCTTTTTAATGAAGTTATTTTTTTTTAATTGGGGAATTGGGGGGATGGGAACAGACAAGTTGCTGTCGTTTTGTTCTTCAGTCTAGTTGTGGAGGACGTTGCTTCACTGGCACACGGCAGCCTAGCTCCAGGTTGAGCTGTTGTTCAGCATCTTAGCTGTGGAGGGCAGTGTCACTGGCCCTCATATGTGGGATCTTAACCGGGGCACTCTGGCGTCCCTAGCCAGTTCTTAACCATCGCGCCACTAGGCCGGCCCTTAATGAAGTTTTTCAATGGCATTTTTTTACATTTTAGTGAGATTCAACAAATTATTATTATTATTTTTCTTTAGTGTGCTTCATGCTTTTCATAGTCTAAGATATCTTTGCCTATGTTGGGGTAGCAAAGATTTTCTCCTTTGTTTTCTTTTAGATGTTTTATTCTTTTAGATTTACCATTAGGTCTATGATTCATTTATAATGCAGTTATAATAAGGTCTTTGTTTGCTCTGGCTATTCTAATTCATCTGCATTTCAATATTTCTTAGAATCAGCTTTTCAATTCATAAAAGAAATAGAGTAGGTGCTGAAATTTTGACTGTCATTTATTGAATCTTTAGAAAAATTTTTTTAAATTGTCACCTTAACAATAATGAACATTCCAATTCATACATTTGAAATCTATGAATTCTACAGAACCCATATATATATATATATATATATATATATATATATATATATATATATATATATATATTAAGGTTCCTTTCATTCATTCATTTTTTTTTTTAATTTTCAGTGTGGAGGACTTCACCATGTTTTGTTAGACGTATTCCTAAGTATTTTGTGGTTTTGGTGCCATTGTTAAAGAATTGTTTAAAATTTGAATTTCCAATTGTTTGCTTCTAGTATATACAAATACACTTTATATTTTATATTAACCTTGTATGTGAAACCTTGCTGAATTTAATTTTTTGTCTCAGTAGTTTGTTAAATTCCCTGGGATTTTCTGCAAATCCCTGCAATTAGAGAGTTTGGCTTCTTCCTTTTCAATCATTGCACTCTCTATGTCTTTTTCTTGCCTTATTGCTATGCCTAGCACCTCTAGTACAATGTTGAATAGTCATGGCAATAGTGGGCCTCCTTGTCTTGTTTCCTATCCCAAAGGGAAGCAATTAAGTCTTTCACTACCAAGTATAATATTGGATGTTAAATGTTCATAGATTCCCCTTATCACTGAGAAAGTTTCATACTATTCCTAATTTGCTAATAATTTTCATTTTGAATGGCTTTCTTTTCAATTTTGTCAAATGATTTTTATGCAACAATTGAAGTAATCATTTAATTTTCACAATTCAATATGTTTTTTCATCCTTTATTTGTAAATATGGTGAATTACATTGATTTTCTAAGGAAAAACCAATCTTACATATCTAGAATAAACCTTACTTGTTCACAATATAGTGTCTTTCTTATTGTCAGATTTGATGTGTTAATATGTTTCTAAGAAATCAGCATGTATATTCATTTGGGATATTGGTCTTTTCTTTTCGTAAGGTTGTTTCTTGTGGGTTTTTTTTGTTTGTTTGTTTTGTCTTTGAGTTACATTGGTCTCATAAAATAATTTGGGTACTGATCTCTACATTCTGAAAATATGTGTGTAAAATTGGTGCTATTTCTTCACTGTATGTTTGATAAATTTCACCACTGGAGAATATGGGCCTGCAAATTTACTTTTTAGAATTCTTTTTTAAATATAACAAATATGGTTTATTTAATAGCTACAGTGATATTCAGATTTTTAAATCTATTTTGATACATTGTATTGTCAATAATTTTTATGTATCATCCAAATTGTCAAATTTGTTCACATAAATTTATTAATAGTATTTTCTTATCACCCTCTTAATGTCTACGTTCTGAGATAATAGCTTCTTTTTCATTCCTGGTATTTGTGATGTTTCTCCTCCCCATCCCCACCCCCACCGCCTCTCTCTGTATCTCTTTTAATCAGTCTAAATCGTGGTTAATTAATGTTTTGATCCTTTAAAATAACTATATAATGGCTTTGTAAATTTTCTCCATTCTTTGTCTGCTTTATGTTTCTTTGATTTCTGCTTTTTATTTTTGTTTTACTTCTACTTTACTTGGGTAAACTCTTTTTTCAGGCTTTTAAGGTGAAATCTTTGTCTTTAATTTTATATCTTCCTTCTTTTCTAATATAAGCACTTAAAACTCTAAATTTCCCTCTAAGCTCTACTTTACCTTCAATCCATAAATCTTGATGTGTTGCATTTTTTCATTGTCATTGATATTAAAGTATTTAAATGTTATATTATCTGTTTTCTGCCAATCTTGCTGATGTTATCTATACCTTTCAGCTACTTTTTCATTCCTCTCTGATGATATTAGCCTATTTTCTGTTGTCAAACATGTCTCAAAAACACCACTCCCATTTTAGTGTTTTTGCAATAATTGCACCCTTCCCTTCCACTGAAATCTTCTGCCCCCAGATTTCTACATTGCTGGGTTTTTATTATCACCTCCCTGCAAAAATCGTTCCTTTCTTGTCAACCTAATTACACAATCTCTGTCATGTCACCCTCTTTCATTTCTATCATGGCATTTACTACTTGATATAATCATGCTTGTTTATTGGTGTGTTGATTATTAATACCTGTTTTCCCAACTAGAATGTTTTGTCTGTTAAAGGATTAATCTTACATATTTTGCTCACTGGTGCATTCACACAACATCGGATAGTAGGGGCTCAGTAAATATTTGTTAGGTTTATTATCTTATTTAATCTTCAAAATAACCCGATAGGTTAGCCATCATTATTTTCTTATTTTTTTTAAAGATGAGCAATATGGTGCTTGTGGAAGCTAAATAGCATATTAGAGCAGCCTTAAAAAGATGCAGAGTCAAGATCTGAATGTGGATCTGTCTGGCTCCAGGGTCTGAATTCTTACCCCTGGGGCTATGGAGTTTAGGATAAATTCCAGATATTTTGCTTGGACCCCTTAACAGATGAAAATGAAAACCAGAGCGGGTGCTATTTGATGGGAGCAAAAAATAAGATTAGTATTAAAATGTTCCACTTCAGATGCTTGCGGAATATGCAGTTGTGCGGCAGGTGTGGAGTTGGATGGCAACACCGGTAAAATGCCATCATTTGCAGCTCTCCCCAAATGAGATGTGAGCATGAATGAGAAAGTTCAGACACAGGCATGGTAAACAGCGTCAACACATTGCAAAACAGCTTCCTCTAAACATTGTAATAACTGAGCTACAGTAGTTACAAATCAAAGAAACTTATTTCCAAATGGTTTAGTATGAGCAAAGTGCAGACAAATGTTTCCATTTGGACTCCCCTCCCCCCACCCCCACCTTAGGAGCTAGAGCATGTGCAAGGAACATATGAAGTTTCAGCAGAATCAGTCTCCAGAGGTTAGCCTCCATGGTGAAAAAAGAAAGCAATCTCCTCCTTTTAAAATTACATTTCCACGGAGTGTTTTGATAAAAAGATATTTCTTAATTTTTATTTCCTTGAGTGATCCACAAGTTAGGGAAAAATAAACACTGACCCTAAAAACAAGTTATTTAATTCCCCTATATTTGCCTTTGAGATTTAGTTTTTTAGACTTTCTCAGCTCTCTAATGCCATATGTAATTTGTGTTGCAAAAAGAGACGCTTTTGCACTTTTGTATCCTACTGCGTTGAGATTGAGGAAAGTTAAAAAGAAGGCCTGACTTTTACTAGAGGTGAGTTTGGTTAGAGTCAAAACTTTTGACCTTTTCACTAATAGGTACAAAGGAAATTGCAAGTCAGATAACAGTTATTCCAAACAGAGAAGTAAAACCAACATGCGATTAATTTATGGCCCTAGGCACAGGCTGAGGCAGCTTGAGTAGCAGGCAGAGCAAGGCTCCCATAAAAGGATACAATAGGTCTGATCCCAACTCAGCCACTGTCTGGACTTGGGCGAGGCACTTCTATCTGATTTAACTCCCATAGCTGTTTGCAAATTGTGTACTCCCCATGAGGTATCACTAGATGCCTCTGGTAAGTAAAAATAAGTGGAATCAAAGTGAACATTTCTCTAGTTAGACTATTAAGGAGAGACTAGGTATAGCTTAATGCACCTTCATCTGTAATGATAATGCCAGTGCCCTTTGTATCAGAAGCTTTGTACCATGGGTCAAGGTCAGATGGGGGGGGAGGGGAACACAATGGAGCATTTGCTAATCTGCCCTTAAACAAGGTCCATGATTTTCATGATACTCTTGTGTGTACCACCATCTCCCTTGCCCCTCTCTCACTGTGTTGAATTTATCCGGTAAAACTCCAGCTCTCTAGCTATGTCCCACCTGTATTTATTGCAACTAAATTTGGTTAGATAAAATCATGCTAAGTAGACTCACTTTAAATGCCTGAACTCTAACATCACAAAGCCCAGTATGGATGTCCAGAAATTCTAATATAAATGTATGCCTTGTACTGTTCTACAAGATAACTATTTTACAACTTTTCTTTACTCAAATTTCCAACATCCCCTTCACCATCCTCATTCTCAGCTTATGGTTTAGGATCCATTTCACTGACAAAATGGAAACAATCAGGAAGAAAATTCACATGCTTTGATCAAAATATCTATAACAAAATTACTTTTACATCTACAGAGTCCTTCTTCATTCTACTTATGATGGATGTCCTGTCCATGAACCTCACCTGGTGTACTAGAATTAGTCTTTTCTCACCTTCTCAAGGTCAAGGTTATTCCAGCATTTGTAAAGCATCACCTTTTATTCTTTATTAGGTTATGCTCATCAGCATATAAATATGATATAATAACTCTCAAATTAAAAGACAACAGGGAATTCTCCTTTGATTCTTTAACCCCTTCCAGCTTCTATCTCCTTTACAGAACATTTCAAAAAAAAAGGGCATCTGTATGTTATGTTCCCAAATCATATTCTCTCATCATCCCTTGAGCCCAATTTTATCAAGCTTTCCACTCATTATTCTACTGAAACTGTTCTTTTCAATCATAAGCCCACACCCTTCTTTACCAACTCACTCTACGTGGTACAGTTAATCCACCTCTTCTTGAAACTCATTCATTCATTAAGTTTCAGGGATCTCTCTTTCACTTGATTCTCTTCCTACATCACTGGCCTTTTCATTTCAGTCTCCTTTGTTAGTTATTCTGATCTCTAGGCAATGGACAGGCTTGGGTGTCAAGCCTCAGAATTCTCTTCTATCTACACTCACTCCCTAAGCGATCTCCTCCAAACTCTCATTTTTAAATATCATCTCCAGTCTGACAACTTCCAAATATTTATCTTCAGTCTAAGCCTCTCCCTTGGACACTAGACTCATAAACGAACTACTTACCAAACAGCTTCACTTCCATGATTCATATGGACCTTGAACCTGATGTTTCTAAAAGCGAGAGCCTGATTTCTCCTCCTTACCCTGCAGACTCGCCTACCCTGCAGCCTTTTTCATCTCATTCAATGACAATTCAAACTGTCTCGTTGCTCAGACCAAATCATTCCTGAGTCCTCTATTTCACTTATACTCCACACCAAGGAAAATATCTTCTAAAAATATACAGAATCAAACTACTTTTCAATACCATTGACATGACACCCTTGTTCAAGCTACTGTCTTATCTCACCTGGATTCTTTCCAAACTCTCTTAATTTATCTCTCTACTACATCCTTTCCCTACTAAGGTCTATTCTTACCCAAAGTTGGAGTGAGCATATCACTTTTCAAATTTTCTTTGCAAACATGCCATCTCACTCAATATAAAAGCCAGCATATTTACAATAGCCCAGAAGGCACCCCATGATCTGCCTCCATTAGCTCTGTTATATCATGTCTTAGAATTCCTTCCATTTGTTCTGTATGCTCTTACCTAACAGGTCTTTTCCTTCTCCTAGAGTGTTCCAGATTCAGTCCTGTCCCATTTTATCTATTGTACCATCTGTTCCTTCTGCTTGGAACATTCTTTCCCAAACAGGTGGGAGTGTGCTTGGCAAAATCTCCCTTTTATAGAGCTTACATCTCAACCTGAGGAAGAAAGTTAGATATTTCTTCTTTTGGTACCTGGCAGTCTTTGATTCAATTCTAGACATGAGTAAGGAGTAGTGTGGTGATATTGGGTGTGATTAAATCCAAAGAAGCCCACAGATTGATAAATAAGCCCTGGTTGAAATTTTGCACATATGCTTTGCAATATTCTTCTTTGTAACTCCAATCCCTAGTGTACTGACATGCAAAAAAAAATAATAATAATAAATGAATGAAAGCTCTATCTACTTTATGCAATGTGAAATTCATACATGAATAGTTCATAGTAATCTCAAGGAAATTGCAATCTGGTGGAGAAAACCAACAGATATGGTCACTGCAAGGCTATATCCAAATACTAAAAGTATGCAGGAGACATGAATTATAATATATATAACAGTGTGGGGCAAGTAGTGATCGTGGGTATATTCCTGGGGATTGTGGAATTAAGATGAGTGGGGAGGACTCTGAGAAGCAGAAATAGATGGAGGACAGTTGGAATAAAGACCAATGACTAGAAAGTGTCTAGCAGAACACATACCCCACATTCCTAAGATTCTTCTCAAGACGAAGGAGGCTTTCAGATTCTAAGACTTCTCACTCTTAGACCCACACACATAGCTCCAGAGATGGATGGATTTTAATTAATATCAAGGTGTGTAATAAAAATTGTTAGGCCTCTCTTGCACTAGAAGCAACTAGAAAGCAACCACAATTCTGAAGTCCCTCGAGTAGGAAGTTCTACGTCCATAGGGATTGCAATAACTATCCCAGCACACACAACCATAGACAGACACACAGGTACCATAGCTCTAAGAAGAGGTCTTTTGCCTTGATTTGAGACACGCATGTGTTCTAGATCTTAGAAATTCCACCAATGATTTCTCCAACCATTTTAGTAAATTTACTCTACAGCTTGCACTAGTATATTTTAATTTTTAAAATATAATTTTAAGGTAGCATAGAATAAAATTAACTTTTTAACTTTTTTTGTATGCTGCTTTCATTACTCTAACACCAGATCAACGTATTCACTGCCACAATCAAGATACAAAACAGTTCTTACATTCCAAAAATTCCCTTCTGTTGTCCCTTTGCCAAGAAACTCAACCCCCACATCTAACCCCTGGCAACCGTGAACCTGTTTTCTATTCCCATAGACTTGCTTTTAAGAGAATGCTACATAAATGGAATCATAGAGTATATAGCCTTTTGATACTGGCTTCTTTTCCTTGGCAAAACGCCTCTGAGGTTCATCCACCTCATTGCATGTATGAAGCGTTTGCTCCTTTTATTGTGGAATAGTGTTCTATTGTATAGATATACCACAGTTTGTGCATCCATTTACTGGCCAAAGGACATATTAGTCAGGGTACAAACTTTCAGCTTGTGAGGAATAAGTTCTGGGGATCTAATGGACACAGTAATTATAGTTTATAACACTGTATTATATACTTGAAAGTAGTTAAGAGAGTAGATCTGAAATGTTCTTACTACAAAAAAGATATGGTAATTACATGACATGCTACAGCTAACATGAGGGTGGTAATCATTTTGTAACATGTAAGTATATCAAATCAGCACGCTGTATATCTTAAACTTACATCATGTTATATGTAAATTATATCTCAATAAAACCAGAAATAAAGGACATATGGGTTGTTTCCAGGAATAAAGCTGCTATAGACATTTATACACAGGTTTTTGGGTAAACATGTTCCATTGGTTTAGGGTTAAATACCTAGGATAAATACTACATGCTGGGCCATAGAAGTAAGTGCATGTTTAACTCTATAAGAAATTTCCAAACTCTTTTCCAGAGTGGCTAAGAATTTGAGCTGTTCCACATCCTTGCTGGCAATTGGTATTATTTGTGTTTTTTGTTTGTTTTCTCATTAGGCCACTCTAGTACTTGGGAAGGGGTATCTCAATATTTTAATTTGCATTTTAATGTGATGTTGAATATCTTTCCATATGTTTGTTTTCCATCAGTATATCTTGCTTGGTGAAGAGCCAGTCCAAATACTTCCCCCAAATTTATTGGGTCATTACTTGACTTGTCGTTGAAATTTGAGAAATCTTTATAAATTCTGGATACAAGTCTTTTGTTTGATATGAAATTTGCAAATACTTTCTCCTAGTTGGTAGCTTGTCCTTTCATTTTCTTAATGAAATATTTTGTAGAACAAAAGTTTTGAATTTTGACCAAGTGCAAGTAATAACTATTCTTAATGAATCATGCTTTTTATGTAATACTTCAGAACTTTTTGATGTAATACTTAAGAACTTTGTCTAACCCAAGGTCAAAAATGATTTCCTCTTAGATTTTATTCTAAAATTCTTATACTTTTACATTTTATGTTTGGATCCATGACCCATCCTGAGTTCATAGGTATAAAGAGAGAGGTATAGATTGATTTTATTTTTTTTTCTTTTTGCAAATGAATGACCAATTGTTTTGACACTACTTTTTGAAAAGGCTATTCTTTCTCTATTCAATAGTTTTTGCACTGTTGTCAAAAATCAATTGGCTATATTTATGTGGAACTATTTTTGGGCTTTCTATTCTGTTCCATTGATCTATATGTCAGTTCATTCATTTTTATCAACTTTATCTTCAGTACTAACAGCAAGAGTGGGAGCACATTACAATAGATAACAGAACTGTTTTACTTATAACAGCAGATCTCTTGGTATTTAAATGCCGTCTTACTGTTCTCTTAACTTGGTTACATAGCATAAGTCTTCAAAGACATGAAAAGTCTTTAATCTCTAAAAAAGTTGTTATATACAAATATAGCTTTCAAGGAAGATAAATATTAATATTAAAATTGCTGGAATACATGCCTGATATCTAATTCTAAATACAGTACTTAAATATTTGAAGAATTTTGAATCATGAATCAAGCAGGGTGAAAATAGATGGAGTAATTTGAGCCAACTATACCATCTTTGCTTGAGTCATTAAACAAAATATAAGATTTCTCTCCTTTATTCTCTACTTGGGTAAACCAATCTAAAACCATCTGTTATTATGTTAAGTTTTATGGGGTAGTTAAATTATTAGTGTATTGAATAATTAGCTTATGCTTTGTTTTGCAGGGGGCTCTCTAGATTCTCATAGGACAAAGAACAGTAGCTTTTGAGCTATATAGAAGACAAAATGATAAAATCTTGTTTCTATTTGCAAATATTATCTCTTAGTGTATAGTTTAGAACTTCCTTGCTACTTTAAGACATAGGTGATCTCAGTTGTAGGAGACAGCTCCAGAAATGGAGCTGGCAGGAACAAAACAGCTAATTTTTTAAATAGTTTAAAATGGTCTTAATCTATATCTGGCATTCACCTCCTACCCAAGTATTATGGTTTCATACCCCACTATGATACCAGGAACTGTTCTAATCCATTAACATATACATACTCATTTCATCATTATAACATCCATAGGAGGTAGGTGTGATGTTAATACTGCCTTTTCATAGATGCACCAAATGAAGCAGAGAAGGTTTAATACCACGACCAAGACTAAACTGCAAGAAAGTAGCAGAGACAAAATAAAAATTTAGATAATCTGTTTCCAGGGTCTGTTCTTACCCAATTTTTACAGCTGCTAGACAAGGGTAAGGAGAAAATATAATCATGAATCATGAATCAGTGAAATCATCACCCAAATGGTATATTATGTGTCCGATAGAATTATATGATGTACGCATTTGAAGTTTAAATTGCGACACCAACTAGCAATGATAGAAAGCAAAATGCAATCAGTAGGATTTTACATTATGTATAAAATATTGTATATATAAGCAAGCATATCTAATTTAAAACCATTTTATGCTCTGCGAATATTGTTTCCCTTCTTCTTGCTTATCTAAACCCTCCTTATCCTTTAAGATCTCTCTTCCTTTGAAATTTGAAAACTGATTGTTTTTCTCATATCCTAAGAGACTTTAGCATAAATAATTAAAGCATAGTATAAAGGCCAAGTAAAGAATACTTATAGAATGAAAGTTCAGAGATAAATTTGTGGGGTTAAATGGAAAAGACAGAAATAATATCTGACCTGAATCATGGTTAAGTATGGTGGACAAGGCGATTAGAAAATTATAGTTAGGTCAACAGGATATAGTGTCCAAATAACCTAATAGCAAATGAGTCAAGAATCTGGGAGATAAACTCATCTAGGAGATCTGTTTCTGGGATAGAAGGGTCCTTGGTTTGACCAGACATCTGAGACAAGATTTGGCTCCCTGAGAGAGCGAATAGAGAGAGAGAAAAGAAGGGAAGTACAAACCAATGTGTTCTCTATTTCTTTGCAACAGGTATATAAAGAGAGGGGAATCTAGGCCTGTATCTGACTGATAACATAATTGAACACTTTCACTAAGGCTCACAGGTTCGCTTGTTCACTGCTTTTCCTTACTTAAGTGAGGGAAATAGAAATATGGTCATGACCAAACTCACCCATTCCATAAACACATTTTTCCACTATTAAAGAGGAATGAGATTCACATAATGGGATAGTTCTGAAAACTGAAGTCCATACATTTAGAAATATTTATATTTACCAGTGTGGAATCATTCTGAAATAAATTAAGCTGTATCAATAAGATGACTATAAAATTGAAGCCTAGAGCCAGATAGAAAAATCTGAAAACAATAAAGACTCCAGTGAGACAGTAAAACACAGCCTGAATCAAATCAAGGGGTGAAGGGAATTAGCTGCAACCTCGGTTGTAAATATTAAGCACTGATGGTAAATGAAAGACATCTAGAAGAGATATACATAATGCATTGGACTGCAAATTTCATTCCAGGCTGAAGCTGTAAGAATGGAGTCACCCATTTACATAGCAGCCAGAACTCAGTTACAAGAAGGGGCTCAGTACACTCAACTATGGCTCAAGCAGACTCAACTAGACATATGCAGCTGCTCGAATTCCATGATACAATTTTATAATACATTTAGACCATAGCAAAGAGTATCAATATGCAGTAATAAAAATCTCCTATAAACCTTTTATAAAAAGACAAAGAAACCAACAGATAAAAGGCACAAAAGGCATAAACAAACTTCACAGAATTAGAAGTTTAAAGGACTTTATATATATAATTTTATGTATAAGATATATGAAATTAAAATACAATAAAATAGTATGTTTCACCTACAGTATTAAAAACAAGGCAAATATATAATATCCATGTGATGCTTTTTTTAATATTGTTATTAATTCTATGGTGAGAGGATGCTACTTATATTATTTCTGTATTATCTATTTTCCCTTGTAGCTCCTGTAGTTTATTTTTATGTGAGTCATTGCTGTTACTGGATGTATGCATATTAGTAACCCCTGTCTTTATTATTAAATATGGTTTTATCATTATAAAGTGTTCTATTTGTCTCTCTTTATGTTTCTTGGCCTCAATTCAACTTTATCTGATATCAAACTCATGATTCATGCTTTTTCTTTTTAATTTGCAATTGCCCAGTATCTCTTTGTCCACTATTTCATTTGAAGCATATCAGAACCTTTCTGTTTTAGATGCATTTCTCATATACCGCATGCTGTATGGCTTTCTTTGCTGACTGTGATGGATGATATGCTGTCATATCAGCGTCATCCTTACCTCACTCCTCTGCAAAGCATTTCCCAGAATCCCCTTGTCTATGATTCTAGGTAAGAGATTGCCAATAAATTGCATGAATTTAAAAAATCAAAATGAAAGAGATGACATAATTCTCTTGAAACAGTTGCAACCAGACATATGGACACAAAAGAAATCCCTTACAACTTTTAAGAACTACTGACTTCTCCACTACTGCTTGAGATATTTGATGGGGAATTCTCAGATTTCCAAGAATTGCTGGAGCTTTCCGTTTTGAGAACTACCCACTTTGGTCTTTGGGCTGAGACTTCAGTGTTGACTTCTGGCTAGCAAGAGATCCTCTGACTTTCAGAAATAGCTTCTCTGGATCTCTGCCGCTCCAACTTTTCAAATGGAATTTAAGCCTCTTATTCTACATTGAAAACAATTATATAGGAATATATAGAGTGGCTTCTGTCTTCCTGACTAAACCTTGACTATTTGGACTTCTGATTTCTGTATTTTCTCTATTTCTCTCTCTCTCTCTGTCTCTCTCTCTGTCTCTCTCTCTGTCTCTCTCTCTGTCTCTCTCTCTCTCTCTCGCTCTCTCGCTCTCTCTCTCTCTCCCCTCTCTCTCTCCTCTCATCCTTGTCCTCACTCTTGTTCTTTTTGCACATTTTCCATATTTAGCCAAACCTGTGTTTTTTGTAATAGTTCTACATTTATATTAATTTCTTTACGTAATACTCTTAATTTATTGTTATTTTTTCTTTTTTGGATAATGTCTATTTATTCTCTAATATAAGCAGATTTATTAGGTAGAAGCTCATCTTTTTCTTTTCCTTTTCCTCCTAGTACTTAATTTGAGGTGATTTATTTTAAATCCCAGTTTATATCCGTAAGGAAATAGGTAAACTCATTTTGCTTTCCTTTTTCTCTTCACATTCTCCCTACACTTATTTTAGTTCTGTCAATAAAATTATATTCAATGCTTACTTTAAACATGTGTGACAGAATCGTTTTAGGTTTTTCTGTTATCTTAAGATCCTTCATTAGTATATTTCTTAGGAAGGATTCATGCAAAAATATTAACTATCATCATGCATGTTAATAGGCTGTCCATGTTATGTAAAATTGTCTACATTTAAACATCAGTTTGGTTAGATATGCAATTGTTGGCTTACATTTCCTTCCTTACATTTTCTTCTAGCATAAAATGTTAACTTCATAAATTATGATAACAATCTGATGTTCTTTTTCTTATAAATGACTTCATCTTTTGGGGATGCCTAAGGAATTTTTGTTTCTCTGAAGTTTTTAATTGTTCTAGAAATTAAGCTTTCTGGTCACTTTTTACAGGGTTGTAGTATGTGCTTTAATATGTAGTTTTAAGTCTTTTTTATTCCAAGAAAATGTACTTGAATTTTATTTACTAGTATTTGTTCTACTCTATTGTCTTTCTATTCCTCTTCTGCAATTAGTTCCATTATACAAATGTTGCATCATTACCTATTTTTATATCATTCTCACAAAACCTTTTTTCTCTTTCTTTATATTTTCTTTCCTTTTCCTTTTCTTTTTGTCCTTCCCTTATCTGTCCTTCATGACATTATCAATGGCCTTAATTCTTGTTAAAACTTTACTTCTAAATTATCTTTTTTCTTTCATTTCTAATTATTGTATGACTTCTGTTAGTTCTTTATTCATATTCTCATTTGTTGAATAAGCTATTACCAAGATTGTCTAATTCTGATTTCTGTTGTTGCCTTAATTCCTTTTTGGCTCTTTTGAAATAACAGCTTTATAGATTTTGACTCTTTTTGTGCATGTCTTTCTGGAATGACCTGAACATCTATGAATATGTTGCTTCGCTCATTTTATTCTTTTTTTTATAGTAACTTAATACAGGGTTCTAATGAAATATATTTCAATTGCTCATTTCTAAGTGAAAAATATTTCTCTGGACTCTTAGAAGGGTAGGGTATGTTTAAAAAGTATTTAACTACATGACTCTAGAGCAATATTCTCTATTGTTACCACATATGATTCAAACATAACCTTTGCATTTTCTGAGTTGTGCTGGCTGTGTTTCCTCTGCAGATTTTTATATGGACTATATCCTTCAGTCAATTTTCTACTCAGTGTAGCTTCTACTCACAGCAATTTTACCTAAGTCCAGTGCTTTAATCCAAAGTGAGTTCCATTTTATTAATTGCAAGGATTCTTAGTAATCAGGCCACCTCAACATTGTCTCAAATTCTCTTGGTCACCATTAATTTCCTCACAAATTTAAGCCTCTATAGACACCCTCCAAGTTGGCCTGTTCAAGATTTGCCCATCAAGTTTCCTACAACAAATGGGGCAATTTCTGGGTTCTATGACTCATGGGTCATTTGAGGATCATTTACTCCCTACTTCTTTCTCTTACAGAGTTCTTGAAACCTATAGCTCTTATAGCTGTTTTTTTATTTAACCCTACACATGTGGGAATAGTCTTTCTTGTAATTTTATTGTAGATGTTGTTTGTGATGCCTCTGATATGTTATCTTAGTGGCTATATCCGTTTTGGGGAGGGGATTCTAAGCTACCCAAAAATGACACCATCAACTTCCAAGTTAACAGGGTATTTGTTTTTGTAACTACTACTACACACACAGTTTAATTAAAAGGGAAAGGTGGGGCTCAGTCCCTGAACCCACCTGGTCCCACAGGGAGCGCAACAGGAGCTCCGCAGCGTGCAGATTCTGAGGCAGAAGCCTCAAACTGGGCGAGCAGGGCAAGAGGGAAGCGAGAAGTGTAGAGACGCAGCCTGCACCCGCAGCTGCAGAGACGGAGGACCCCAGGAGGCAAAGCGGAGAGCGTTGCAGCAGCAGGGTGGGCTCAGTCCCTGCGTCCCTGCGGTCCCTCCTGGAGAACAGCAGGAGCTCGGCTGGAGCATCTGACGCAGAAGCCTCAGCTCAAAACGGCAGTTGGACTTTCTTTTTTCTTTTTTCTTGGACAGAAAGCAAAAAATAATTGCATAGATAGGAACCCACTTCCACCCTCCCTCAGAAACCTTGGCCCCCGCCATTGCAGAGTCTTAAACTGACCTCTGAATGGAGGAGAAGGGTCAGATTACAGAAGTGCTCCTACTCCCAGGGGGTTGAGAAACTCCGCATGAGAAGAGGCTGCGGAGTGTGAGCCTATCTACCCCTCCCCCACCTCTTCAGCTGCTGAGTCACTCCCAGGACCCCCGACAGGTGGCTTTTAGCAGCTCTGAAATCTCACATCCCCCATAGCTTCCAGCGGAAAGAGTGCCAGAAGACACACATCAAGTCTTTTAGCTGCGCAGCACTCAGCGTGCCTCTGGGCAGGCGGGAGCAGAAACGGCATTGACTTTGTAAAAACTACCAATCACGCCTCATAATCCCACTCATCTACAATAGACCTGCATTGCCAGGCTCACTCTAGGTGCCAGGTGGCCGGCTCTGCCTCCACAAGACACAGAAGAGTTTTTATATAGCAGAGGACAACCTCAGAGAGCTTGGTGGACTTTAGCCAACACTGGCACTGGTTTTTTTTTGTCTTTTGGGGTTTTGTTTGTTTGTTTGTTTGTTTGTTTGTTTGTTTTTTGTTGTTGTTGTATTGGTTTTTTGGGGTATTTTGGGGGATTTTTTGGTTGCTTGTTTTGGTTGTTTTTGTTTTTTTCTATTTCATTATTATCATTTTTAGATTTTAATATAGGCATATATATATAGGTGTATATATGTGGATATATATGTCCATATATATGGGTGTGTAGACATATTTTTTTCTCTTTCTTTTCTCCTTTCTTTTCTATCCTCTCTCTCTCTCTCTCCCTTCTTTTCTTCTTTCTTTTCACTTCTCTACTTTTCCTCCCTCTTTCCATTTGTCTGCAATTTTTTTTGGGGAGGAGGGGGAAATGTTGCTGTTTTGTTTTTCGTGTTTATTATATTTTTTATTTTATTATATTTTATTTCATTTTGTTTTGTTTTTTCTTTGTTTTCTTTACTTCTAAGGAAGAAGTAAAATTGTCATTATATGCAGATGGCATGATACTATATAGAGAGAACCCCAAAGACTCCATCAAAAAACTATTGGAACTGATAGACAAATTCAGTAAGGTAGCAGGATACAAAATTAATATTCAGAAATCAGTTGCATTTGTATACAACAATAATAAACTATCAGAAGGAGAAATTAAGAAAACAGTTCTATTTACAATTGCTTCAAGAACTATAAAATACTTAGGAATAAATTTAACCAAAGAAGTAAAAGACCTGTACTCAGAAAATTATAAGACACTGAAGAAAGAAATGAAGATATAAATAAATGGAAACACCTACCATGCTCATGGATGGGAATAATTAATATAGTTAAAATGTCCATAATGCCTAAAGCAATATATAGATTCAATGCAATTTCTATCAAACTACCAAGGGCATTTTTCACAGAAATAGAAAATATAATCCTAAAATTTATATGGAACAAAAAAAGACCCCAAATAGCTACAGCAATCCTGAGAAATAAGAACAAAATTGGGGATATTATGCTACCAGACATCAAAACATACTACAAGGCTACAGTAATCAAAACAGTTGGTACTGGCATAAAAACAGGCACATAGATCAGTGGAACAGAATAAGGAGCCCAGAAATAAATCCATGCATATACGGACAATTAGTCTATGACAATGGAAGCAAGAATTTACATTGGGGTAAAGATAGTTTATTTAATAAATGGTGCTGGGAAAATTGGACTGTCACATGCAAAACAATGAAACTGGACCATCTCCTTATGCCATATACAAGAACAAATTCAAAATGGATTAAAGACTGAAATGTAAGACCTGAAGCCATGAAACTCCTAGAAGAAAATATAGGGAATAAATTTGCAGACAGTACCCTGAGCAATATTTTTACTGATACATCGCTGTGGGCAAGGGAAGTAAAAGAAAAAATGAACATATGGGATTACATCAAACTTAAAAGGTTTTTCACAATGAATGAAACAATCAATAAAACAAAAAGGAAGCCTACTGAATATATTTGTAGAATATATGGGAGAAGATATTTGTCAACGATATATCTAATAAGGGGTTAATATCCACAATTTATAAAACACTCATGTAACTCAACGCCAAAAAAAACAAACAACCCAATTAAAAAATGGTCAGAGGATATGAAGAGACATTTCTCTAAAGAGGACATAATACAGATGGCCAACAGGCATATGAAAAAATGCTCAACCTCACTCATCATTAGAGAGATGCAAATAAAAACCATAATGAGATACCACCATACCCCAGTCAGAATGGCTATCATCAATAAATCAAACAACAAATGCTGGAGAAATTGTGGGGAAAACGGAACTCTGGTGCACTGTTGGTGGGATTGCAGATTGGTGCAGCCACTATGGAAATCAGTATGGAACTATCTCAAAAAACTGGAAATGGAACTACCTTATGACCCAGCAATTCCACTCTTAGGTATTTATCCAGAAAAACCCAAGACACTAATTTGAAAAAATATATGCACCCCTATGTTCATTGCAGCGCTATTTACAATAGCCAAGACTTGAAAACAATCGAAATGCCCATCGGTAGATGACTGGGTTAAGAAACTATGGTACATTTACACAAGTATTACTCAGCTTTAAAGAAGAAGGAAATAGTACCATTTGCAATGATATGGATGGACCTAGAGAATATTATGGTAAGTGAAATAAGTCAGTCAGAGAAAGACAAATACCATATGATCTCATTTATATGTGTAATCTAAAGAACTGAATAAATGAGTAATGTAAACAGAAATAGTCTCAGAGACACAGAGGAAAAGTTGACGGTTGCTAGTTGGGAGGGGATGGGGATGAGGGAGAAGGGGAAGGGACGAGACAACATAAATTGGTAACTACAATATTGTCTCAGGGATAGAAAAGACAGTTTGGAGACTATAATCAATAATGTTGTAAATATTTTTTAGGGGCCAGGTAGTCTCATGTCTTGTTAGGGAGACCACTTCATGGACGGTATAGAGGCCTGACCACTGCACTGTACATCTGAAGCTCCCGTTGAATAATATTATATGTCAACTATAATTTAATACATATATAGTCATGGGACATGGAGTAGAGTGCGGGAATGGAGTCAATGGAATTGTAATAGATAAGTATGATATTGGGGGTGGGGGGAAGTGGATGGGGAGGGGGGTTGTCACTTTGTGAGGGGTGAAAAGGATAACTATTGCATTGTTCTGTACACATGAAACTAATAATAATAATAAAATAGATAACATATAAAAAAGGAAGTGAAAGGAAACATGCCCATTAGAAAATTAATTTTCAAATGCTATTTATCTCTAAGATCAGTTTAGAGCAACAAATCCAGATTTTATGATATTTGTATATTTTTTAGCTGTACATAAATTGTGATCAAGAGGTTAGTTTTGCTAAATTGTTTTTTAAAAAATACTCGATAATTGTGAAGTACAGGTGAATCCAGCTCAAAAATTTAATATATTCATTATTCATAAAGTCATTCAAGGTTTTGAGGCTTATTCTGATATTTATCTAGCACAAGGCTGAATAGACTATTAGCTCCTTTCTCTTTTGGATTTCCAATATTTCATTAAAATGTCTCCCCTGGTACACCTAAGAAGATGCAAACATATGTAATTTGTGTGACAGACCACAAACTAATCCCATCTCTCTTTCTCCAGGGAACCAATTTTTATGTTATGTAAAGTTTTCAAACTTGATATTAATAACAAGTGCTAAAAATAGTTAAATTTCAATTACTCTATAGCACTAATAATGTGGATTCTAACATGGACTAAAGTATTAAGCTGTGCTCCTAAAGAAACAAGACTATCAATTCAAAGAACAAATCCTTAAACAATAGTTTAATGTTCACTACTCTCTGTACAAGCCAATAAACATTAAGTAGAAAGCGTTTTTCCAAAATGTAGGGTTGAAAATATAACCTGGAATGTGCTCATTTTTCAACTTCCATTTTATAAATCTAAAAGTCTCCTCCCTATTCCCAATCAAAGGGCATTTATCTCTAAGATAACTTAAATGTGATTTAAGTCAGCTGTGCTGTGATTACATACACTGTAGCTGAATTACAGATCTAAGGTTATCTTTTAATCCTTTAAAATGTTTTTATATTCACAGGACACAGTTGGAAGCAGATTATGTTGAATTCTAGGAAAAGGCTAGTGTATTCTCTTCCTGGTATTTAATGAAAAGCAAGGTGAATCAAATTTCAGTTTGAGTACTGTAAACCAAAATATGCAAACCCCATATATCTTGGCTTTCAAAGATCTTTGTTGGAAGAATCATAGTGTTTAAATTTGGAAAGCCTGCTGAGGTTTTCCTATCTAGCATCAGTGATCAATTTTGGCATTTTCCCCAGGGAAATGCTGTCCATAAGATTTGATAAAGAAGTTTCATATTGAGCTATTTCCCAAACAATTAAAGAAGTCATATTTCCATTCTAGACCAGAGAGGCACAGAGAAAGAACAAGGGGAAAAATTAACTGTGTTTTGGACAATCAGGATAAAATCAGGAAATATAAACTGAACAGGATCTCATCAATCTGTACCACAAAAATTTACTCAGGCCAAAATTCCCTTTCTCTAACCAGAAACATGTACATTATCTTTGAAAGTTCCCCCAGAATCCCAGAGCACATCTCTTCCCAGCTCAACCAGCTTCCCTAAAGATATTTTTTTTAATTAACAACAAAATGATTATTACAAATGGATTAAAAATAAGAGAAATGCTTTATTTAAAATCAAAAACATATTAGGCATCACTACATAAGATATAATCCACAAGCATAATAATAAAACAAAACATGAGTGACGCTAAGTCAGAGACTTGCAGCTGTAAAAATTCCTGCCTCAGTACAGCATTCACTTCCTTTCCGGGTTCATGGAAAATGTCAAATATTGAGGGGAGTTGATTAGAATGCACGTTGCTCTGAAACATAGACTCTGATTCAGTTTCTATATACTCAGTAAAACAATCTTGATATTACAAACCTAACCATCAACGTTAGGCTAATTTCAATAAGCAGGTTTCACAAATTCCCCAAATCTCAAGATATCTTTAACATCATCTTATCCTACTTTTGCCCCATTTTATTGGTGTGGAAAAGACATAATTTCTCCAAGTTTGCTCAGCTAAGTGCTAGAGCTCCAACCAGCATATTAGCATACCAGTTCTCACATTGATGAGAGTATCTTGAAAACAGTCGCACTAGACTGAAGAGTTTCGACAAATATCTATGTCCAATTCACCCTTCTGAGCCTGACCTGTATTTCCAACATCTTCATAAATGAACAACAGGCCCTCATGGTCAACATTTTTCAAAATTAAATTCATTTTTCCTTTCTCCCAAATGAAATTCTCTTCTCCTATGTTACCTTTTCTCGTGAATGACACCACCATTTATCCAAGTTTCCAGTGGAACACCATAGTTTCTCTTTTCCTTTGTCTCCTGTGATAATTTGTCCCCAACTCCTGCCCCTCCTGTTACCAAGTTTCTCATCAGTCTGTTAGCCCTCTCTCAAAATCTACAGCTGCTCCTGACTTCAAGCCATCATTACTTCTCAATTTCTAATTGAAAATAACCTACTAATTGAATTCTTATCTCTATTTCCTCTTTCACCCATCATCCATTCAGCCATGAAAGTGGTATCTCTAAAATGAAAGTCATATTTGTTATTCTCTGTTCTAGAATTCTCTGTAGGGGCATCTCCTTACTACTTGTCTACCAATTCCTCATTCTTTAGTCAGTGATCCTGATGAGGACTCTGGGTTTCATATGAAACTAGCCCATTACATAGTAAGACCCATTCCGTTATTTTCCCAAAGGTCTTCTATAAAATTATAATTTTTAATAGAGTAAATTAAAATGTATATATTAAACATATTAGAGAGTAAAAAACAAAAATAAATTTACTTTCCCAGCTGCTGACTCATGTCATTAATATGTTGGTATTTGTTTATTTGTATTTTTGTGTTACTTTTTTTTTATACATTTTAATTATCCTGGACATTATCTCCAGACCCAAATACAAAGTGTTCTTATATCTATTCTTGATTTTCAACCTGATACAGTATTGCCTTCCTAATATAAAATATGATGGTTATGATTCAGTTACCTTCTGCTGTGTTTTTCATATATCCCATTCTACCCAAATTATGCCAAATCTTATTTTCAGCTTCCCTATTCATTATCTACATAGATTTTCATATTTACTTAATTTTTTTTTATAACCTATCAACTTAAGACATTATTTTTCTGATTTTTCATGATGGAAGCTAATACCATGCTCCCTTTTCTCCTATATTTTATTCATCATTATTTTTTCATAAATGCTTTTGATATTTATTTGTTTTCATTTCTGCAAACTTAATTCAGTTAACAAATATTTATTGAACACATACTACACACACAATGATTTCATCATTTTTCAAGTTGCTGCTAACTCCTATAATTCATAAGACAGCCACCCCCATACCAAAGAATTATGCGACCCAAAATGTCAGTAGTGCCAAGATTGAGAAAAACTGCACCAAGGTCATCTAACTTCTACATTAGTTTATTTGTTACAGTGAATAAATTTTATTCTTTAATGACTTTTTTTCTTAAAACTTTTTGACTTCCTATTCTACTTTAGTTCATTCATTTTCTAAGTTAACCACACAATTAACAGCTGGGTTTTTTAATTTTATGCAAGTTTTGCATGATGTTCTTTGAATCCTATGTCTTCCTCTTTTCTGTATTTTGTCTTAAATTTGCTGGAGCACATTCTAGAAAATCACTTTAAGAGATGAGTGGCAAACTTTATGAATCTATAAATATTTAAATATGTGTCTATGCTGCTATTAAATAAAAACCTTCAAGGCTGAACATTTTTCTGAAAGAAAGGGCATATTGAATCATATGCTACCCAGAAAAAGGACCCGGTCCTGAGGCATCCAGCCTAAGCCACCAGCAGCAGGGCTACGTGGGGAAGAAAATCATGTCTCCTGTCCTGGGCTTGAAGGGGCTCTTTTATACAAATTTGGAGGAAAAAGGTGTATGAGGTCTGACAATAAGCTCATGAACTTGTTACAACAAAGTTGCTAACCTTTTTTTGGTTTCAGAGGGATTACTCATTATGAATCTGTACCAACTGGACAAACAGGTAACCAAGGTTACTATTTGGAAGTGCTGAAAAGGCTGCGTGAAAAAGTTAGACGACCTGAACTTTTCGCCAATTCATGGCTCTTGCATCACGACAATGCACCAGTTCACACAGCACTGTCTGTGAGGGAGTTTTTAGCCAGTAAACGAAAAACTGTATTGGAACACCCTCCCTACTCACCTGATCTGGCCCCCAGTGACTTCTTTCTCTACCCGAAGATAAAGGAAATATTGAAAGGAAGACATTTTGATGACATTCAGGACATCAAGGTTAATATGACTACAGCTCTGATGGCCATTCCAGAAAAAGAGTTCCAGAATTGCTTTGAAGGGTGAACTAAGTGCTGGCGACGATGCATAGCTTCCCAAGGGGAGTACTTGGAAGGTGACGGTAGTGATATTCAGCAATGAGTTGTGTAGCACTTTTTCTAGGGTATGTACGTGAACTTAATTGTCCGACCTTAAAAGTTGTTTTGGAAAAAATTGCATTGGCTATAGATAAAGAGGACAGAAAGAGGTGAATCAAAGAAAGTTCTGGGATAGGTGCATATTCTATAAGGAAGCAATATTTGTTGCTTTTGGCTTGGTTGGGGGCAACAGTCCCAAAAGTTCATGGGTAAGCAAGATGCAGTGACTGATAAGAGCTGAAATAGCCACCTGGAAGTTGATTCAAGTTTCAACATACATTTTGGAATGTGAGCAGTTTTTTTTGTTAACTGAACAGAGGCTCTGTTAACTGAATAGTCTCCTTTGTCTCTCTCTCCCATTCTCTGGCCCGCTGTAATTTAATTTAGGACATCTCAGGAAGTTTCTCTTGTCACTGCCCTTGCCCTTGACATGTTGGCATGGAATTGCCCTTTTCTTTGGAACTACTAATATTTTTTTTTTCCGCTGTCACTTTCCGTTTTGCTGACGAGAAGTCAGATGCCAATCTAATTCTCATTCCTTTGTAATTTATTGGCTTGTTGTTTTGTCTCTATATAATTTTGGAATCTTTTTAAGATCTTTTGTGTACTGACATTTCATCAGGGATGTGCCTAAATGGGCATTTCCCCTTTCTCCTGCTCAGTCACTTCCGAGGACACTTTTGTGCTGATGATTTACCATGATTTAGCTCTAGGATGTTTTTTACTCCAATTTTTCCCCTTCATTTTTTAATATCTTAAGACAATCTATTCAACTCCTATTAGAGATTAGATGCTGAAGCATGTGGGCTCTGGAGCCAGGACACCTGGATTTGAATTCTAATTGTGCCCCTTATTATCTGAGTGACACTTTGTACAAGTTATTTTATCTCTGTGTACCTCAGTTCCTCAATCTGTAAACTGGAGACAATAATACCTACTTCATAAGGTAATTTCAGGGACTGTGTTGGCATGCATTAAAAAATTTAGAAGGTTACATGGCACATATCACCTTTTAAATGTTTTCTAACATGATTCCTATATTTTTAGTACACCGTACTGTCTCTTAGGTCAATGAATATATTTCTGGCCCTCACAAAATGACAATTACCTGACATTTCTCCCAGATGAGATCAGATAACAACTACCAAAAATAGTGTACACTTGTAAGTTCTGTGTTTCTGTAAATGTCAGACTGTCAATATGGTCACATATCCATTTTCATTAGACCCACGGGTCCATTTTAATTATTTCTCTTTTGCAAAACTATTTCAAGGGATTGTGAAAAGGAAATTTTGGTGGCTGGCTGAATCTCTCCATTGATACATGCAGACGAACTGCCAGTTGTTACATACATGCACGGACCCATACAAAGAACAAAAACACATGCAATAGTTCAACAAACCTCAAAATACCATCTCTTCTACATCAAATCCATCAAGAAAAATTCCAATGGGACATTCCCTTTCCCCGTTTGACACTCGTTTTTCAGCATGCCCCCATTTGAGGAAAGAGCATAGAGTCTTTGCATCAGGACTTAAATTCCCATCTTAGCTCTGTCATGCGCTACCTGCAAAATCCTAAGGGTACCTCTCAGGGCTGCTCTTTTCCTGTAGTTTATGAAATGAGGTTAACCTAAATGATATAGACGAGGCATGGAGTACATGCTCGTGCACGGCATATAGTATATATGCAAGCTTCCTCTCTTCTTTTCTATACCAGATTTCACGTATACTAACTTATTAGAAAAGAATGGGGTGAGTGGAGTGATCCCAGATATACTTTCACCTTCACATAAATGTATCAACGTTGGCTCTGCACTAGTAATTCATTAATGAGTATGATATAACAATATATTTTGCATCTCTCTCTTTATACTCGTATGACATTTTATCTCACACTGTTTAACATTTGTTCCATCTTTCATTTTGCTGAATTTTAAATGCTCATGATAGGCTAGGCATAGGAAATATTTAGATTTTCATGTCTAAATTTCTGTCACTTTTTGCCTGTCAGGAATATTTATTTTTTTCACAGAATCATAGTATTGAAAACATAGGTTTCCTCTTTAAAGGACTGCTTATTTCTTTTCCTCAATGGGAATTTTTGCTATTTTGGCACAAACTTATGGAAAAAAATAAAATATAGTTGGATGATTCCCAGGAGGAGAAATATTTGACAGGCTTGTTCTCTTAATAATAATTAACTTAAAATGCAAATTTCAAGATCACTCTCTATATAATAAAATGTCTTTGGCTAACCTCAAAGTATTAAATGATCATAATTTTAATGGAAAATTCCTGGCAAAATAGTCACCACTGGCTTGTCTAATGTCCTAAGCAAGGACTTTTAATACCACCAAAGGGAGAAGGTTAAAGTCCATTGAAAAATGCCCTTCATTTTCCTGGAATGGTGCCTAGCTCTTGGAAAGCAATTTACAAAAGGCCTTTCTTTCTACTATAATCTTTTTTTTCCTTCCTGATGACTCTTTTATTTTAATGCTTATAGAGAGAGCCAGAGAGCCACTTAATGCAATGTTCTGGTGCATTAGGCAGTGTCCAGGAATAAGTGGAAAGCTCTAAGATGTGGAGAATGTGAAGATTGCAAAGGACATGAAAAACTGACCCAGCATCATTGCCAGTATCATTTATTAACAGCAGCTGCACGGATCAGTCACTTTTGCACGGGGAGGCCTCAACCACCTCTTTCGTTCAGGCAATTCCACTCTAAGGAGCCAGAAGATAAGCAGAGCGTTCTCGCTCTGGCCCCTCTACCCTTCTCTTTAACCTGTTCTCAGAGATCAGAGCCATCACAACAATTATAAAGATAAAATTCCTTAGCTGCCTTCTTGGAAAACTGCCAAATTCCGGATTTGTCATTTGTTCAACTAATGCTTTATTTCAAGAAAGAAGGACAGAAAAAAATGTATAATTGCAGCTATGCTCCACCATGGTGTATTCGTTTCCTATTGCCACTGTAATAAATTACCACAAATTCAGTGGCTAAAACAACACCAATTTCTACTCATCGCTGTGGAGCCTAAAATCAGGGTGTTGGCAGCGTTGTGGTCCATCTGGAGGCTCCAAGAAGAGAACCTGTTTCTTTGTTTTTTCCACCTTCTAGAGAAGGCCTGCATTTTTTGACTCATGACCCCTTCCTCCATCTTAAAATGCATCACTACAGCCTATATTCCCATCCTCCTCTCATCTTCTGTGGTCGAAACTCCCTATGCCATCTTGTATTAAGGACACTTGTGATTACATTGGACCCACCAAAATAATCTATGATAATCCCCATATTTCAAAATTCTTAATCACAACTGCAGGGTTCATTTTGCCATATAATACAACACAGGTTCAGGGAATTAGGACGTGGACATCTTTGGGGAACATTATTCCCCATGAGTCTAATTGAATACTTAGATTCCACCAGTCATTCAGACAAGGTTCAAAGATTACATATTTGCCAGATTGTCAGACATGTTTATGGAGAAATATGAGAACTATGATACTATCTATAGGATCTTTCTATAGAAAATAAAAAACTAATCAAAACTACTAAGCAAGAGGACTACAAAAACATTTAAGAATTTAAGAATTGAAATACTAACTTCAAAACTTAAAAAAAAATCTCACACCTGAAATATAAACATTTCGATATATTTCATATAATTATCATTTCAAAAGTTTCTTTTTTGTTGTTTAAGAAAAGAGCTTTACCCGAAGGCTAGGCTATTTCTAATAATTGACATATCATATTAGATGATAAACAAGTTACATGGATTCCATATAGGAAATTTAGATATTTTATAATTACTTGAGAGTGTCAAGATCCCTTCTGAGGTAATAAAAGCTCAGATGGATCTGGGATCCTACTTACAAATGTTTGGAAGATCAAATGATTATAACTAGTCATCCATATTTTTTTAGAAAATGTATTCAACTGGAAGCCAAAATCAGATATTTTAATTGAGTTGAAAAGTTCTGATTTGCAAGAGAGTGCTATGTTTGAGGACAATGGAATGAATTTTCTAGATGAACTTGAGATTTAAAGGTCAAGGGAAAGACTTCATATTGAATAAGTTACCTAAAGGGCGTTTCTCTCTTGGTTTGCAGAAGCTACTATGCTGAGTAAAGGTTTAAATTAATTACATCATAAAAGGATAATGATACTGATAATAGTATTACTAGTTGGCATTTTGTATACACACACACAAACATACATACACACAGATCCATGGAATTTTTCTTTTTAATCTCCGCATACAATGCTTGACTTGGATATGGAAATAATGCCATAGATAAATGCAACTCAGAGATATCACACATAAATTGCACTGTAAATGCAAGAAGACCAGGGTAACCAGCATTACGCAGTCTTTTCATCTCAGAACTATTTTGAAATAAAAATCATTGCAAACTGCTTCCAGAAAGCACCTGAGATTGATACACTAATGGACCTTAAGATCAGAAGGGACCTCAGGAAAAATAACATATTTGTTGAAAGATTTAAACACCAAAAAGATATAGGTTCAAGTCTAACTCTATTCTTATTAGCTGTGAACTCAAGAAAATCAGTCACTTGTCTGAGAGTCCAATTCTCCATCTATAAGAATGAGGTAATAATACTTGTATCCGTTGGTTTCACTGAATTGATGTGAAAGGAGCTTATAAGTCTTTTCTGCCTGTAGCATGCCGTACAAAATCAACAATTGAAACTATCTACTGAGCAATGGTAGCATGACAAATAGTAGTCTTCAAATCAAAAAGAGCTCAACAAGGTAGATATGACATTTTACTTAGAACAAAAAAAACTGAATCAGGGAAGTAAAGCTACTCTGCCCAGAGTCAGGAGAAAAAAAGTGAACTTCGATTTTAAGCAAAGCCGATGAAGCCTGTTCTATTCTCTGTGCCCAGCGGCCTCTCAATAGAATAAAATACAATTTTATGATTTCATCCAACACTTTCCCCTATAAATAAACCCAGGGCAGGGGAAAGTATCAGTTTGAGTGCATCTGGTTGCTGGAGGCAGAATTTGGTGATCAAACTCAGGTTGAAAGGTGATCCCATTTTCTAATATGATGGCCCTATGAACATCCTGTTGTGATCAAGATATTCATGAAAACAATTAAAATATTAATTTTATAAGGTAATATGGTTATTGTAATTTTAAAATTAATGTAATTTACATATTGTAATTTTTAAAAATTAAGGTCCATGTTCTCAGCTCAGACCAAAACTGCACTGAATACCTCTCCTACTGTCAAATCCACAATTTCTGGGTGAGTTCTATAACTTGACAATGGCAGAAAAGAGGGAAGCCCATTAGTTACTCTTTCTAGTCTTAGTTCAAAAGTCATACACTCAAAAGAGATAGAGTAACTTAGACATTCAACTGGAAACATAGGTAACTTTTTTTTTTGTACTAGTCTGTGTGTCTCAGCTAAGAATAACACCTACGAAAGTTGAGTCCATCTTCCTAGTCCATTTAATAGTTTGCACAAAAGCTTCAATATGTTCTATCATTATGCCACGTGGAAACCAGGATAACCCCTTGTCTCAAGCCACTGGTAGCCAATAAAAGCAAGTCCAGGGCCGGCCGAGTGGCGCGATGGTTAAGGAATGGCTTGGGATGCCAGAGGGCCCCGGTTCGGATCCCACATATGAGGGCCAGTGACACTGCCCTCTACAGCTAAGATGCTGAACAACGGCTCAACCTGGAGCTGAGCTGCCGTGAGTCGCCGGCGATGGCGTAAGCTGCAGCCCCTGTGGCAGTGGGTTGCCATGGGCTACCGTGTGTAGCCAGCAGCCAGTGTGAGTGGCCCTCAAGCCACCGTGAGCGGCCATCCAGAAGCCGGCGACTGATCTGCCTTGCCCGGGAAGAGCGCAATGATGGTGCCAACTTGGGCCAGTGAAGCAACATCCTCCACAACTAGACTGAAGAACAACAACAACAAAAAACCAACAGCAACTTGTCTGTTCCCCTTCCCAATTCCCCTGCACTGTTCCCATCCCCCAATTCCCCAAAAAAAAAAATAATAAAAAAAAAAAAAAAGCAAGTCCAGGTGATGGTTTCCACAATTTGATTGATACATCAAATTGCACACATAATTTATCTAACATGTTAATATCCTGTATGTGGTTTCAAGCTACACAGGTCTCCTGTTCCTACAGGCTTTGCTATTATCAAAGTGGATATCTTCCCCTGCCTCATTCATACTTAACCACACCTGGAGCATTAATATTAATACTTTCTATCTAGTCCCAATCTCTCACTGCACCTTGTTCTAAAAAAAATCAACAGAAAAAAAAAAGGCTCCAGTTGAAGAAGATGCAGATATCGCCCAAAATATATTTTTCAGCTCATGGCAAACTCTATGTATAAAAAAAGAATTGCAGAGATTTTCTGGATGAGATGAGCCTCTGAGTGATTTGCTCTGCATGGAAATTTATTGTACCCAGTCTGTCAATGAAAGTGACAAATTAATGCAGCTGGGAAAACTTACTTCTTTCTCTACTGACGATATATTATAGAGGCCAGGCATTGATTCATTCATCTGTATTTCAAAGTTTCAAGCACACAGTTTATTATAAGGAACCTTACTACTCTATATGCATATTGGTATATATGCAAATGTATAAACATATATGCAAAATAGATGGGTAGGTAATAGATAAATAGATATAAAATTTAATTATCTTTAAAGCAATTCCATTTCATTTTAAGCCCTTTTAACCATGTTTTGTTTAGGGAAAGGGAATTACCACAGTATCATAAGGCATGTTGCCCTTTCAGTCCTAGAAGACAACGTTCGCTCCCCTTTGAGAGACATCATAATTTCACTTCCAAAAACTTGAAGTGACTGGAGGTGGTCTTGTTCAAAGCCCCTTCAATGTACTTCTGAAGCCAGTTATGGTAGTACTTATTATCAGAAGAAAATATGTTGGGGAAAATGTGTATTTAATCACTTAAACTTAGATGTACCTGTGTTGTATGCTGATTTCAACCAAATAGTCTAGGTTATAATGAGCGTCCTGAGATAACAGTTCTAATCATTGAGTGTACTCATTAACGCTGATTGTTTCAAACTATCAAAATTTAGACAGAAGTCAACCACCTAAAATCTCTTTTGGAAATAATAAACTCTATAGGTTCTTATTTCTTATTTATTGCTATATTCCTAAGCTTTCAACAAATTTTAAAGTAAGAAAAAAAATGATTTTCTTTTAGGTACTAAATTACAAAATAATTCATTCTAGGTGTGCGTGTCCGGGGTTGGGCTGTGTCTAGATGAGAAAGTAAATTTTAAGCTTTGCATGATGGGAGAGATTCCTCTCCCATCAGTTGCATTTGCTCTGGATAGACAGTTCCACCTTCAGTACCACCAACCTACCACATCAGGTAACAAGGTACAAATTGTGAAAATTTATTGAGTCAGTTTTGAATATTTTGGAGATTGTGAACACGATTAGCTAGAACTGTCAATGTTTGAACTTTTGAAGTTCACAGTTCCTTGTCACCTATACCAGCTATCTTTGTAGCTACAGCATCCAAAACTTCCAAAACTAGGAACTAGATCACACTTTTGCATTTAATAAATTTTGCAATATCAAAAAAACAAAATGTACTTATAAAACAAAATATGAAGCAGAAAACATTTTGATTCTGTTTGAAAAAATTAAATTAGTTGCAAAATTGAACTTCTCAACTAAAAAGCAATAATGTCCACGTCAAATTTTTAACTGTTTGCAGGTAGTTTGTGGCAAAGCTGGCTAAATACTGAAGCAAATTTGAAATGGTTGTTTGCCTCCCAACACAGGCAGTTAACTGCTCATCTTTCTGAAATCAGGAGAAGGGCATAACCTTCTAAAGATAATGAAATTACATCTAGGTCAAATGAACATAACCAAACTCAAAAATAAATACTTTAAAATTGTGATTTTTTTTTAAAGACGCTTTTGTAAACTACTAGGTCAAATTTGGAGTCAAACATTAAAATGTAAGTGGCTATCTTGGGCTGTATTGGAAGCAAACTGAGGAGCCAGGTTCGGCTCCTGGATCTCTGCCTGCCATCAGGAGTCAGGGAGATCGAGCTTGGTGCTTTAGGATGGCTTCCTGGGACAGGTACACCTATAGATCCTCCCTCCACCTGCTCCCTCATCCTCCAGCCGTCTAGCTCAGGCTGGTCCACATGCACAGTTCCAAGGACATGTGAATGGAAACTGCCAGATCTCTTGTGGCCTAAGCTGGGAACAGTCACAATGTCATATCTGCCACATCCTCCTGATGAATGGTGAGACCATATACAAGGCATGGAGAAACTGAATCCACTGCCTAATGGGCAGAATTGCAAAATATGATGGCCATTTTTGCAATTTACCACAAAGATATGTAGTTTCTGTTTCATCCTAGGGATCTCTACCTTGCGGGTGTGATGGGGAGAGTGGTCTTCCATTGAAGCAGGTAGGATCTCCTTATAACTTTGGTGGGCCCTAGCTACATTTCCCTGTAGACCCCTTACTTCATTAAAAATATATAGTCATATATATTCTATTTACTGCATTTGTATAAATGTCAAGATTATATTCTTCAGTAAAAGTGCAGTAAAAATTTTCATGGGTCCTAGTCATTGTGTAGAATGTGACTTTTGGACAAGTCAATCCTTATTGCAAGGGGTAGAAAGGAGAGATTTTCAAATCAAATCATCCTCATAAATATTTACTTATCTACTTTCTATCTTTGTGCATTTGTCCATTCTAACATTTTATATGAATGGAATCATATAATAAGTGGCATTTGTATCTGGTTTCTTTCATTTAGCAAAACATTTTCAAGAATCATCCATGTTATATAGCATGCATCATTACTTTATTCACTTTTATGGCCAAATAATATCCCATTGTATGGACATACAGCGTTTTGTTTATCCATTCACCAGCTGATGGGCTTTTAGGTTGTTTCTACTTTCTCTAATCTAAATCATGCTTCTATGAACATTCATGTAAAAGTTTTTGTGTAGACATGTTTTTATACTCACACACACACACACACACACACCTTGGAATGAAATTACTGAAACATATGGTAACATTATATTTCACTGTTTGAACAATTGCCAGGCTGTTGTCCAAAGTAGCTGCACCATTTTATATTACCATGTGCAGTTCAGGTGGGTTCTGATTTCTCCACATCTTTGCCAAAGCTTGTTTTTATGTGACTTGTATTATGTGACTTTTTGATTACAGCTATCCTAGTGGGTAAACAGTGGTATCTCATTGTGGTTTTGATTTGCATTTTCATGACGACTAACAATGCCTAGCCTCTTTTCATGTGCTCACTGCCATTTGTAAATCTTCTTTGGAGAGCTATCTACTTAAGTCCTTTGCCCATTTTTTATTGGGTTACTTGTATTTTTATAGATAAGCTGTAAAATATTTTTAATATATATTCAATATGAGAGTCCCTTATCAAATATATAGTCTACAAATATTTTCTCCTCCATGTAGGTTGTCTTTTCATTTTCTTGCTTGTGTCATTTGAAGCATAAAAATATTTTAAATTTTAATTGAGTCCAATTTATCTATTTTTACTTTTGATGTAATATATTTTTCTTTAATGTTGCCTAATTCAAGGTCATAAAGATTTACTTCCATGTTTTCTTCTAAGAGTACCAGAGTTTTAGCTTTTACATTTAGGTCCTGTTTCATTTTGTGTTAATTTTTGTATATGAGGTGGGGGTCCAATTTAATGTTTTTGCATGTAAATATCCAGTTGTCCCAGAACAATCTGTTGAAAAAAACTATTTTTCTCCCACTGAATTGTCTTGACACCTGTGTCAAAGTCAAGTGGCCATAAATGTAAGTGTTTATTTCTGGACTTTCAATTCTATTCCATTGATCTATATATCTATCCTTATGATGCCAATATCACTTTGTATTGATTACAGTCGTTTTACAATACATTTTAAAATTGGAAAGTGTTAGTTCTTTGCCTTTGTTTCCTTTTTCACAATTGTTTTGGCTATTCTAAATCCCTTGCATTTCCATATGAATTTTAGAACAACTGATCAATTTCTACAGAAAAAGGCAAGTAGGCTTTTGGTATAAAATATTTTGAATCTGCAGATTAATTTGGGGAGTACTGCCATCATAACAATATTGAATCTCCTAATCCATGAATACAATGTCTTTCCATTTATTTAGGCCATTTAAATTTCTTTCAGTTATGTTTTATACTTTTCAGTGTACAAGTTTTTCACTTTTCTTGTTAAATGTATTAGTTGCTTTTCTTTTTTTATACTACTGTAAATAAAATTGTTTTCTTAATTTCCTTGTAGAGTTTTAATTGTTTTCTGACTTCTAACTGCTTTCTAGAATCAATTATAACATCAAGACAATTTACAAGTACTTAACATATACTAACAAATTTTATACACAATGACATTTTCAGACTATCATTGAGAATACAAAGATAAATAAAGCATTATCCTTGTCCTCTAGTGTGGAATAATATATATATATATATATATATATATATATATATATATGACCCTGTTCCTTGAACAGTGCTCCAAACAGCCCTGTAATTTCCTAAATGATAACAACACTAGGAACACCTTTTGTTCTAATGTTTGGACTTTGACCCCAGATCCTGATAAAAGGCTCCTAAGTCCCTTGGCATTTCCTGGATGATAGCAGTGTCTTTTGTTCTCATGAAGCAACTCTGCTGGGTTCCTGGATGGCTTCAGTATGGAAGCTGGTCACCAGAATGACCAAGCCACGATTAGAAGCTTAAAACTTCTTATCTTACCCCCATCTTCTAGGAAGAAGAGAAGGACTAGAGACTGCATTAAATATTGGTCATACCTACATGATAAAGCCTCCATGAAAATTCACAAAGTACAGTGTTTGGAGAATTTTGTACCTGGAAAGTGGAGCACCCAACCCCATGGGGACAGGGGCTCCTGAGATATGGACGCTTCTGGGCCCCACCCTATGTATCTTTTCATCTGACTGTTCATCTGTATCCTTTATTATATTCTTTATAGTAAACAACTAAATGTAAGTAAGTGTTTCCCTGAGTTCTGTTAGCCATCCCAGTAAATTACTGAATCCAAGGAGGGGCTCATGGGAACCCTGATTTACAGGCCGTCGGTCAGAAGTACAGATGACAGACAACCTGGGACTTAGAGTTGGCATCTGAACTGGGGGAAATCTTGTGGGTCTGAGCACTTAACTTGGGGGATCTGATGCTAACTCTATGGAGATGGCATCAGAATTGAATTGAATTATAGGACACCCAACTCATGTCCCAGAAAATTAGTTGATGGGTAGAAAATTCACACCTCTGGTGTCAGAAGTTTTGCATGTGAATAAAAGAGAAACATAGAAGTGTTTACTCAACTCTTCTAGGAACTTATAAAATAACATTTCCCATTGTAAAACACTCACATTGAATGGCAGAGCCCCTGCTGTATAATAAGTGTTTCTGAATAGTAAGTAGGTGAATGACAGAATGATTGCAATGACGATAATGATGTCTGCTCTAATGAAAGAATGAATGGACAGCGTCTTGGTTTACCCATTAATCCTACCTCCTGCTTCTACTGTCCTCTCACTCTACATTCCAGGAATTCCAGACTACTTACAGTTCCTCAACAGTCCCATTTCACTCTCACTTATGAGCTACTGTACATCAAAACATGTGCCCAGAACAATTTTCTGTCACCAGCCCTAAGCTCCTTATCTTTGCCGAACTCTTCCTCACCCCCTTGTCTCAGCTCAGTTAAACTGTCACTTTCTTTTCGAGGCCTTTCCCAAACTTTTAACTTTGGGTGGGGGATCCTCTACTGTTCTCTGGTAGTGACTCCCAATTACCCCCACCTTGGTGTATCCCACAGGCTGTAAGCCCCCCGAGGTCATGAACTCTGAACCTTCATTGTTCAGAACAAAAGCTGGCACACAGAAAGCATTCAAAAGATAATGACCTCAAAAATGATTAAACACAAATGGATAAAATTATCCAGAAAAAGTCGCAGTCCATGTCTTTGGGGCATTAGATTTAATCAACATTTTCCCCTCCTGTTCCTCAATTTTCCTGTTTTCTTTGTTCTCCCATTGCATTTCTACTTTTTTCTTACTCTCCCTTCTACCTCTTACTTTAATTTTTATTGCCATGTGTCTCTTGTCAAACACGGTCCTTGTTTCAAGCATCTTGAAATAGTCCCTATAACGTTTAAACAGTCATAAAACCATTTAAGTGACACATAATACCACATGAAACTACTCTAAAGAGGGATGAAAATCACGTTCCCAAAGCCTGCTCCCCATTCCCGCAACACCAAAAATCTGATGGGGGCTGAAAAAATGTCATGTATTTAGAAAAACATAATTTTTGACTCACTGCATGTAGTTGTATTTTGGTATTTTAAAACTGTATATAAAATAAATGTGTTTTGAAGCCAATCTATTAGTTTGCTCTCTTCTCCTCACCAGCATATTCTCTGAGTTGCATATTCAACCTGAGTTTTACTAACCATGAGATGTTAGGCACATCATTCACCTCTCTGATTTGTAGCAATGACATGTGAACACTAACACCCATGCACCCATTCGTCCCATTACATGTAAGCAGTGAAATTTAAAAGACATGTAAGTTGTCTGTCCCTGTTCCTGGCATGTTGAATATGTACAATAAACTAGTCCCATTCTCCACCCTCCCCACTTCCTATACAGGCATTGCTATGGTCCCCAGTTAGATGTCTCACTGAGATACAAACCTTATTTTTTGAGTAAGCACATGGTTGATAGTCACTTTGGACAATTTATCAATTTAAAAATAAGCATACTAGAAGAAAAACAAAAAAACGTGCAAATCGATTTTTTATGTTACTTTTTTTTTGCTATTTCTATAATGGTATTGAAATCCAAATGAAGAAATTATGGCATTCCCTTGGGACTTCCTCTGGTTACCCCACAATATATGTACCTCCCTTTAGAATGTCAGTGTTATTCATTGAGACTGCCATATTTTGCTCGAAGAGTTAAGTATTTTCCAAAACTCTGAAACCCATTTCCCCTATAAATTATTCTTATTAATGTTTCTATACTAAAATGCCTACATGTTGCATTTCATTAGTGCGGGGGGCAATTTCAATATTTCAAAGACCCCTATAAATCAAGCATAGTGTTGTAAAAATGAAGCAATTTGGCTGGAAACCCGAAGACATGGTTCCTGTCTGACATTTGAATAAAAAAGTCAGCCAAGCTTCTGAGTGCATTAGTCCATGGAAACAAGAGTCCTCTTATGATAAACAAGGGCTCTGGGAGATGGTGTTATCACAAAGAGGATTATTTATGCTAGTTTGAGAAACAAGAAAAGGGGGGAAATATAATCCCCTTCAGGTCTTGAGGCTGCCGATCAAATAAAAATTTCAAAGTAAAATTTTTGAAAATTGGCTCTGAAAATGCTTATGGTTTTAGTCAGAAAATAAGTGAGCAGAGGGACCTGGGGGTGTTAGAATATGAACAAAAAGATGGTTGAAGCAGGAATTTAATTCTCCTAAATATTGGAAGATACCCTTACTGCGTTTCAGAACTCACTGGAAATAAAATAATCTCTGTGGAGGAAAAACAATAAAATAGAACAGACTCACAAATACTCATACAGAAATGCACTGTCATCTAGAAACACAGATACAAAGCCCATAGACCAAAAAACATACTAAAAACAAAAATCCAACTATGCCAATTCATGAAATTTGCACAATGATTCTGAGGTCACATACAAGTCTGGGGATGAAAAAAGCAGGCTCAAGGGTTTAAACCAAATCCCTCAACTTAAAGAGCAAAAAGGGTCCTTAAACTTAAAGTGACAAACAAAAATTAGTATCTTCTATTTTTCCTTAACACGGTTCAAGAATGTATTTTTCTGGCGTCCTTTTATTCAAGACAAGGAAAACTTCTAATATATACAGAGAAAGCATGATATTTACTCCTATCGTAAACATATAAAGCAATTTGGACATGTTATTAGAAAACAGGAAATCGTGAGGGAAGCAGATAAACATTTTATCTACACCAGGATAGACATTAACTGTAGTGGCTGCGGTCACCTGTGACAATATTTCATAACTTGGAAAAGCCTAAATCACTTGAGGAACCACAGGATAATGGTAAAGCACATTAAAATTGCAGCCTGTCAGCCATGGCTTCAAATCCCAGCACTGTCTGCCATTTATAAGCTCTGTAAAAGATATGTGTGTGTGTGTGTGTGTGTGTGTGTGTGTGTGTGTGTGTGCATCCCCATGCCTCAGTTTCTGCATTTAAATGAAAGTAACGCATATTTAACATCCGGATTGCATTACACAGCCCATCATTTTAGTATTACAAACTATATCATTTTACTATTATGTCAGACACATATTAGGCACTCATTCAACATACTATACATTAATCTAATGTAATACAATAGTGGCTTCAAATGATTTGTAGATTACATTTAATTGAATCAACTTTAAGATAATCTAATTCAAGCCACATTAAATGAGTAATGAAATATGTTCAAAAGAGATTAAGAGTCTGAAAGCACAATTATATGTCTCAAATACTCTTTCAGTCTAAGCAGTTTGTTTATCAGAAAAATTCCTGGGTACCCAAGCGAAAGGGAGCCCTTGATGTACGGCCACAGTAAAACAGATGAGCAGATGCTGTGTGCAGGTTAGAGGTGTCCCGAGAGGAGATGACAGGTCTGCAGAAACACTCATGTACATTCTCCCTCACAGTGATAAACAATAAGGACCTAATGTCAAGTGGAAAATCCACCCCATCAAGCAGTTGTCTTCATTACTTAGCACCAAACAAAAGAGTCTGAAGGATGTTTACCATTGAATTGGCCACCTGCTGTGCTGCCATTGTGCGGTTGGGGACTCAGGTTGGAGGCACTCTTCCATTCCATGTCTCTGCAGTTTTATATCAGAGGTGCTAGCCTAAAGGATAGCTACAACTTCTTACTCTCAGACAAGAACATGGCAAACTAACAAGGAATACTGGCTCAGTGTAGGGGATCTAGGTTCAATACCAGAAAAGCATGGAGATTATAAAGAATATAATTTTTAGAATACAATGAAAAGATGAATGGAAAGCACTTAGCACATTGTAAGTTCTTAGGGAATGTCAGTTAATGTTTTTATAGATAAGTACTTGTGATAGCAGTATCAATTCTTATAGTTACATGAACATATTAAATTATTATTTTTAATATTACATCTAATAGAAATTTCAGTCAATATGCCCAAGAAGCCCAAGAAATAAGAACAATGTTAATTAGGATCTAATGTCAGAGATCAAGAATATTGAGAAAAACTGGACAACGAGACCCAAGAAGTGGATCAAGACAGTGACAGTAAATCATGACAGGGTACTTCCAAGAATTCACCTTTTGTATATTAGCCAAGGAGCAGAAAAGCAGATGGAATATGCCAAAGGAGCAAAAATGGGACAAACATGGTTCCTGTAGCCCATTTCTGCATCCCTGTTCCTCATTTCAACTTTCAACTACTTGTGTCCCTCTAAAACCTTTCCTACCTACAGATGGTTATCGTCTTTTCCAAGGCCATTTTACCACCTCCGTCAAAAAAAGCTTTGTCCCACACTACCAAAATCCTGTTTGGTGATTTCTAAAACAACAGATAATAAATATGATAATGCTGCCTATGTGGAAGAGATATTTTTAAAGCCCCTGGCTGCCTTCTTCAATGAGGATATACATTCATTTCTCATAGTGTTTCGAGGGAGACACAGTTTGTTATGGGTTGAAACGTATCCCCTCAAAAATCATATGTTTGAGCCCTATCCCCTAATGTGACTGTTTTTGGAGAGAGGGCCTTTAAACTTTAGTTCTGGTTAAGTGAGGCCATAAGGGTAGGGCTCAATTTGATAGGACTCGTGTCCTTAGAAGAGAACTCTCTTTCTCTCCTTCCATCCCTTCCTGCCTCCTTTCCTCCATCTTTCCATGTGCACACAGAGTGAAGGCGATATGAGGATGCAGTAAGAAGGCTTTAACCAGACACCAACCAAGCTAGCACCTTGATATTAAACTTTTAGCCTGCGGTACCATGAAAAAATGAATTTCTGTTGTTTAAGCAAGCCAGCCTGTGGTATTCTGCCACGGCAGCTTGAGCAGATGAAAACACAGCCTTACAAAAAGTACAAGACAAATATACCATACAGTTATGTGCATTTTATAAACTGCTAAAATTAATCTCATAAAGTCTAACTCCACTTTTTTAATCAACATAGTTAAATGTTTTGCTTAATGCTGCACACTAGAAAATTAATATATTACATGGCTCACTGAGTGTTTATTACTGAAATATTGACTCATAACCAGGGAGAGAAAAATTTCTGAAGGCTTCTTAGACTAGTATTCTGAATGTATTTGTCAATTTGGGGTGCATGGGGGCATTAAGAGGACAAGAAGGAATCTACAGCGGTGATGACTATAACACAAGATGCTGAAGTCATACCATTCTTTTTGTTGTCATCGCTATTAATCCATTAATTCCACCACAGAAATAAGCTGAGATTCTCTTTTTTAGCCATGATGGTTCATATACAGGAACATCTTCTAGTTTCATATTCTAGGTTCTCAGTGTGGAATATTTGTTGCCTCCAACCCAAACCGCCCTACTTCCCTCCAAAGTACCACCTACCACCAGAGCCTATAGGTAACCTTTCTGTAAGAGGGGTGTCAATAAGGTTAAAGGAGAGTGTCAATACCAGTGGAATCTAATTCAGTCTTTCATAAGTGAAAAAAAAAAAAGAAAGAAAAAGTAAAGGTAATATTCTAAAATAAAATTGGATGACTGATGGAAAATGTTTAATGCCTGAAAGGAGTACTTAAGGTTATTGTTAAATACTTGAGACTGTAAGTAAGGAGTAAGGACAGTGATGATGCACTGCTGAATACGAGGTCTGACAATTAAGTTTGCGAACTCATCCTAGAAAAAGTACTACATACCTCATTGCTGAATATCACTATGGTCACCTTCAAAGTACTCCTCTTGGGAAGCTATGCACTGATGCCAGCACCTAGTCCACCCTTCAAAGCAATTCTGGAACTCTTTTTCTGGAATGGCCATCAGAGTTGTTGCTGTATTACCCTAATGTCCTGAATGTCATCAAAATGTCTTCCTTTCAATATTTCCTTTAGCTTCAGGTAAGAAAGAAGTCATTGGGGATAAGACCAGGTGAGTAGGGAGGGTGTTCCAATACAGTTATTTGCTCACCGACTAAAAACTCCCTCACAGACAGTGCCATGTGAGCTGGTGCATTGTCGTGACGCAGGAGCCATGAATTGTTGGGGAAAAGTTCAGGTGGTCTAACTTTTCCACGTGGCCTTTTCAGCACTTCCAAATAGTAAACTTGGTTAACTGTGTCCAGTTGGTACAACTTCATAATGAATAATCCCTCTGATATCAGAAAAGGTTAGCAACATCATTGCAATAAGTGTGCGAATTTAATTGTCAGACTTCGTATGTCAATTCATGCATGTGTACATTCCCTAGTATTGATGTTACTCCTGGCCCTGAAGAATTTGTCCTCTCACCTAACTTTTCTTGTAATTTTCCTAGAGAGAAAGCTCAAAAAACATTGTATAAGCAATCCTTCCAAACATAATAATATTTTTATTTATCCAGAGTAATTTTTAAACAGTTTCACGGCTTATGAAGACCTGACCTCAAAATTTTGGCAAATTGATAGGCTTGGTCCAATCTTCTTGTTCTTACATTTTTTATTATCTTGTCATCCTCACATTTTCAGGGTTGAATTTGTTAAGCATGTATATTTACATTACTTGTGCTTCCAGAGTTGTTCTCTCAAACTCAAAATTCAACAAAAGGTGATGGTTAAAAGAATGGAGATTTCAACTACCCAGGGCATACAGGAGAACCTTTGAGACCTGTGTAATCAAGGAACTGAAAACAAATCATGCTTTTTCTTTCTCCCCAAGGACTTAACTCTAGCTACTACTTTCAATGATTTAATTTATTCCTGTTATGTCACCTCTCACAAAATTGCCTCCGACACACAAGCCTGCCAATGGCACATGAATATCACAGCTGCATATGTTCTTACGGGTTTGCAAAACAACATTAAGTAGCTATTTTCCTCGTTCTCTGTTATAGCTGAAAATATTGTGGTGCTGCCTTGATTGTAATCTTCCTTCCTCCTCAATCTACACATTTAAGTGACTTTTGACAAGTAATCTCTTCTCTATGAATTTCAACTATCTTATCCATTGAATATGGACAATAGAGTCACCTTTAGAGAACTGTTGCAATGACAAGCATGTGGTATAGATCGCTAATTACACCCTCATATCCATTCTTCCTTTCTTCCTTGAAATAATTAAGCCTCTGGGATTCACCTGAGCACATAGTCTCCTGGTTAAAGACTAAGTATCCCAGGCCCCGGTTGTCACCAGTAAAGACACTTCACTAAGTACTGGTCAGGGAATCGTGGCGGGAGTGATGTGTTAAACGCCTGGACGGTGTCCTTAAAAGGCAGTCTCTTGCTGTCTCTGTCCTCTGTCCTCTTTCCCAAGGGCTGGGATGTGGACTTTGGGGTGGAGAGCCAACCTTGTCCTGCAGACAAGTAACATCCCAGGGAATGACAGCGAAACATGAGAAAATGAATTGTGGGTACCTAAGAAATCTCCAGGAGTTCAGACCCCGACCTACTTATTTTAGTGAAATTTTACATTAGGAAGAAAAGACCCTTTTTTCTCATTGAAACAATCAAGCCAAATTCCTAAAACATCCAATGTGTAAAGCATGCTATACAGATAGCATACATAGGCATATTTCCCAAACACAGACATTCCTTGCTTATTTTCAGTCATGCTAATATCCAGCACAAGAATCTAAACTAAAAACTCACCAGGGTTCTACATATGTGTTCTTTGTGAGTCAGGAGTAACTATCATTTTATAGAGGATAACCCAATGGAGGTTAAGTAACTTTTTCACTATCACTGTGAAGAAATTGTTAAATTAAATACAGAGAGGGAGATAGAGAGAAATCGAGAGAGAGAGAGAGAGAGAGAGAGAGAGAGAGAGAGAGGCTGCTCCAACAGAAAATGTTTTAAGTGTCTCTTCTTGGGATGATGATATTCTTAATAGAGAGGTATATAAGTAGTGCATGTTGAAAAGAAGGGCATTTTTCTTTTTGGTTCATTCACTTGACTGAGAACATGAGCCAACTAGCACCTACTATGTGCCTTTCATTGCACTAGGCACAGGAGGTAATAAAACAGTAACAAACAGTAATAAAAATCATTACCTCTAGCCCTCAAAACCAGATATTCTATGTAAAGGGAGGCAAAGAATATATTATACACATGAATGCTCAATTGTATGTGTGGGGGAGGGACAGAAAAATGACTAAAAACCAAATAAATGTCCCCCAAATGGTGTCCCTACCAATTTTACCTAAATTAAATGAAGGCAAATGATGAAGTTCAATGATCTGCAGTACACTGATGGTGTGAAAACTCTACTCTCCATAAGCATATTTATTTCTAGCTTCACTAGAATGATGAACTACCTATTCATAAAAATAGTCTAGTAAAGAAAAAGCAATAGACCATGGGCTGGAATTAGCATAGATTTCCAAAGAAACAAATCATGCCAGAAAATATGACTCTTTTTGTCATGCCATTTGAAGATAAGTCGATTAAGGAAGCATTGCAGAACTATTGGATTGTATTTGATTTATTCAGGCCCGAGTTAGTGTCTCAGGAAAACGTGCTCTCATATTAGGCAAAATTGCTCTAGGTGTTGGATGAGCACTGTCAAATAGATTGCATGCTAACTGAAAGGTCATAAAACAAAGAGTAATCATACATTGCCTGGCATTTAGATGAAAATGCCCCAACTACAAAAGTTTATGAAACAGACATAACCCAAAAGTGATGACTGTGCCAGATATTTTTTATAAAACTAAATACAGAAAATCGTAACTCTCTTGTAAGTGTGTGTGTGTGGGGGATGGCATGTCAAAGCAATAGGCTGAGGGGTTATCCTTGACCTACCTAGTATTTGGGCTGTTTTTAAATACATCTATACATAATATACATGTAATATTATTTTTGTGATTCGTTTAACAAAATACTAAGTGTTCACTCTATGGAAGGCATTAGAGAAGCAGAAAGAAAGGAGTTTACGTTTATTTGGCAGCAAAAACTGTGTCCTACTTTGAGCTAGGAGCTGTCCCTAATTTCTCTGATTTCAAGAAAACAGTGTAATTCTGTGCTTAAGAACCTTGTCTCACTCACATGGCAGCTGTTTGCCCACAGCCAGGTTATATAACTTCTCTGTTTCCCAATTTTCTCATAGGGTTGCTGTAAGGATTAAATATGTTAATATATGTAAGGTGCTTACATTACCATTATCATAGTCTCACAACTCGAAGAGTTAGGTAGCAAAAAAAGGCTTGTATCTTAGCATTTATGAGACCTGAAGTCAAATCTTGTTCCACTAGTTTCTATCCTGTGACCTGAAGCTAGTTTGGTCACCTCTTGCCACTGCAGTTTTTTCATAATTAAATGGAAGACCATACCTATCTTTTAAGATGGTTTGAAGGATGAAAGGGAATGAACTCAATTTGCCTAGCACCATGCCTGGAGAAATAAAAATTCTCCTTCAATGGAAGCTGTTATTGTTAAGAAAATTACATTGCCCTTTGAGCTCACTGCTTCAATTTCAAATTCCAATGGTTGTTCAGAAGCTATTTATATTTTTTAATAAAAAATTCTGATTATATGTTCATAATCTTTCATGATTAAAAGCATATACATCCATAATCCCACAGCCCAACAGGCTTATATCCCTAAACCCCTGAGCAAGTTTTTCTTCTATATTACCTTTTATGCTGCCCTATTTATTAGAGACATACCAGATGTTTGAGGGGTGGAGGGGTCAGTTAAACTACTGTTTAATGTCAGACATGGTAAATTACTTACCCTACACAAACATGTTCCTAACATTTAGAAGCATTTTACATAGCTGCTGTTTGCTTAAAAACCAAAGATCAAAACATTTGAGATACTACAGTTTTGATGTATGACTTTTATAAGATTAATTTACCAAATAACACCTATTTTTACATTTTGAAATATTAACTTGTTTTGGTTTGAGGTTCATAATTCATTTCAAAGATCATTTTATTGCATATAATTTCCATCTATCTTTAATTTAATTAGATCAATGAACATTTTTTGAGGACCTACTGTGTGCTAAACCCTGGGAATAAAAATACAAAATTGGCGTACCTCTTGCTCTCTAAGAATTTAAAATCTATTAGCAAATAGAGACAAATTAGAGACTCTATTTACCATGAGAGCAGAGTCATTATATATTTGGTTCCATTTCTAAAAGTGTTCATAACTATTAGTAATAATTATTACAAAAACAAGATTAATTCTATTGATTTTTGACTCAAAGTATACAATTATAACATAATATAAAATTGTACTTAACTTAAGGTCTTTTTAAAATTAGTTGTAAGCACTATGCAGGTTCTAGTTTAGTTATTTTGGCTTTCTTCATATGTTTGTTCACTTGCTTATTTGTTTTGTTTTGTTTTGTGTTTTCTATTCTAGTTAATCAACTCCATCAGAATGTTTTGTGGTTGAGTGAAAGGATATGGTGTTGAATCTGGGACATTATAGAATTTTTCTGTCAATGGAAAATTATTTAGGTTGTAAGAAAATTTGGTTATTTTCCTGAACCTAGCTAGAGGAAAAATAAATAAAAATGAAGGGACTCACTGTAAAATAAACTGAGATGAATTGGGGAAAAATGAAATGTAAAATATCTCACATGGTAAATGTGGTTGACATCCAACAGGCGCTCTTAAAATATTTATTGAGTAAAATGACCTACCATGTTTATTGATCAGAGTAAGGTGTTTGAAAACAGGTAATAAATACAGGAAAGTAAATGAGACAGCAGTCCCAAATGGCATCCAGCCTCCTGTTTAAAAGAGTAAAAGAAAAAAAAGAAGAAGAGAAGAAGAAGAAGAAGAAGAAGAAGAAGAAGAAGAAGAAGAAGAAGAAGAAGAAGAAGAAGAAGAAGAAGAAGAAAAGAAGAAGAAGGGTGTTCCCTTGTTTTTCTTACCACAGACTGAGTGCCCCAAGTCCTGGATAAAATTAACAACTTTTACATTAATTTGAAAAATGAAGGTTGAGATGTAAATGTCAAGATGACACTCTACCCATCTCATAATCTTCATGTATTACACCAGATAATTTTCATATGCATTATTTCTTGTGATCATGTCAAAAATATTCCAGGAATATAGAGCAGTTCTTATATTAATTTTTAAAAATAGGAAATCTAACACTCAGGAAAAGAGTTTTTACAATGTCATATTACTGGTAACTGGTAGCATAGAAAGTAAGGTTCAAGTCTTCTAACACCATAATGTAATTATTCAGTGGGAATATATAGGTCATTTTTTTACTGCTTTAACACCAAAGGCCACTTACAGTCTTTCTAACATGCTATATCTGCCTTATGTTCTAGATAATTCCAATATAGTTGGTAGACTATTCTTCCCCCTCTTGGCTCTCAGTTCTTTGTATACCTATTCTCCAGTCACTCTATCACAGTCACTCTATCCCATGGTTCCACCTCAACCTTGTCATTTCCAACTATGGTGATTGTTCCAATTCTTCATTCTATGCATACCCCACTTTGACCAGAATCTGCTTTCTTTCCAGCTAACTCAATCTAGTATTCCAACTCCATCAATCCTTCTGTAGCACCATGACCTAAAATCCATTGATCTACTCCCTTTTTCACCTTGAAGTGTTCAGCAATTTTAGCCACTATCTTCTCTATACCCTGAGTTCTCTTGTCTCTCTCTTCTTTGATTGTACTATTAAATTGATCTGAAAAGTGAAGGTGAAGGATGTTAAGGATTTATAATATATCCCATTGGCTCAGAGAGCCAAGAAAATACAATTCTATCTTCCCTGAGAAGTGTGTGACGCAATCCTCATTTTATATGAGAGAACACTGATTCTCATAGGATGAAGTGACTTGCCCAAAGTGATGGTTAACTTTCTGTGGCAACTTGACTGGGCTAAGAGAAGCCCAGAGAGCTGGTAAAACATGACTTCTAAGTGGATCTGTGAGGGTGTTTCTGGAAGAGATTAGCATTGGATTGGTTGACTCAGTAAGAAGATCATCCTCAGGAATGTGGATATGCATCATCCACTCCATGGACAGCCAGAACAGAACAAAAAGGCAGGAAGAGGAAAATTTGCTCTCTAACTTGTGCTGGGACATCCACTTTCTCCTGCCATGAGACACTGGTGCTCCTGGTTCTTGTGTCTTTGGTTTGAATTGGAACTACTGTCTCCCCTGGGCCTCCAGCTGGTAGACAGCAGATGTGAGACTTCTCAGCCTCCATAATCACACAAGCCAATCCCTTATAATAGATCTCTTTCTATATATCCATATCTACCTCTATATCTATATCTAATCTATATAGCTATAGCTATAGCTATAGCTATATAGATGTATCCTATTGGTTCTATTTCTCCAGAGAATGCTAATGCATCCAATATTAAAACAAACAGGGCCGGCCGAGTAGTGCGTTGGTTAGGAGTTGGCTTGGGATGCCAGCTCTGAGCAGCAGGGCCCCGGTTTGGATCCCACATGAGGGCCAGTGACGCTGCGCCCTCTACAGCTAAGATGGTGAACAATAGCTCGACCTGGAGCTGGGCTGTCATGAGTTGCCAGAGACGGTGTAGGCCGCAGTGGGGCTGGCAGGCAGCTGGCATGCGCTTTCTTGAGCTGCTGTGAGCTGCTGTCCAATAGCCGGCGAGTGACTGCCTCAGCCAGGAAGAGCGCAATGATAATACCAACATGGGCCAGTGAAGCGACGTCCTCTACAACTAGACTGAAGAACAAGAGGACAGCAACTTATCTGTTCCCCTTCCTGGATTCCCCAGTGCTGCTCCCCTCCCCCAATTCCCCAATAAAATCTTAAAAAAGAAAAACAAAGCACAGAGTCATAACTTAAAACCAGCTTCCCTAATGAGACAAAACTTGATGGAAAAATTACCATTTTAGGAATCCAGAAACCCCAAGTTTGCAGTTCAAAAAACAGGCTCTATGAATTAGTTTAATAGATTAAAAGCACTTTGAAAAGTAACTGGCAGCTAATAAGGACTATATACATCTTATCTTATCTCTGTTGAAATCATTAAAGATACTACAGTTTTACCTATTTGTTTATTCATAGAGAAGACACAGATTCAACATCTTTGATTTAGAGATTACTGTGTTAGGATCTTCAAATTGAAAACAGTTCACCGCATGATGAGAATGACTGATCAGAGCAATTATAGAACAATGTGGTAAGTATGATAAAAAGATGCAAATAACACTGGGGTGGGGGTGGCACCTAACCCAACCAAGAGTAGAGGGGAGCCAGTCAGGGAAGCTTTCAGAAAAAACTAGCAGAGAGCCTGGCACAATGTAAGAAACCAATCAATGATAAGTAAGTAGGAAGTGTTATTGCTGTTGTACTTGTTCTTTCCTGGATTTTTAAGCTCATTGCACTTTTACTTAAATCTAGCCAGATTCCCATCACTCGCCCTTATTCCAGGTCAGCAAAATGTGCCCTTGGCTGTTATTCTTTATATGCACTTCAGATAGACAGAGAACAGGGGAGGCAGAAGGAAAGGAGAACTCAAGAAAGGCAGGGTAGTGATTCATCCTTCAGAGCATCCCCTAGGGACAGGCTGTTCAAGTCAGAGATCCTTAGGAGTAAAAGCTCAGATAAATTACCTAAACATGAAAGTGGAAGAGTACAGTTGAGACTCATTATGGGGATACAGAAATTTCTTGGAATACAAGGACTGAAGTACAGTTATACCCAGACTTAAAAAACAAAACAAAGCAAAAAACACAGAAATTTAGCAACTGAGGCCACTCTTCACCTCTTTAGGGCCACACGGACTCTTTCATGTTAGGTAGTCGCCCAACTAATTTCTCTCCCCAAATGCTGCCTCTGCTTATTTTATTGCCTTATTATAGACAATACAAGACCAACAACTACAACCCTGTTTCCTGCACTCTTGGTCTCAGGGCCAGCCATTGAATGCTTATTGTCTCAATATCTCTAGGCTAAATTTTTCAAGGGGAAAATTTTCACATTCCTAGTAAAAAGCTGAGCAGGGTGATAAAATAGCAAAATAAGAGAGGGTCTCTGTACATGAAGAACTCAATGTTTATTGGGAAAGATTTGCCCCAAAATTATTCATTCATATTAATTTTTTCTTTCTTTCCATAAGTATTTATTGAGTATCCACTAGGAAACTAGAAGTATACTAAATGCAGAGGATACCATCATAAACAGAAAAAAACACAGTCTCGTTCTTAGGAATCTACTGAAGCTTATTGTTTAGAAGTGGCTCAGACTTTGATCAAGGCATCACACAAACATAAATAGATATCAGAACACATGTTATAAAGGAGAAGTTCATAGCACTCTACATGCATCTAACATACTTGACCGTGTCAAGGAAATCAGGGAGATTTTATTGAACATGGAACACTTGAGCTAAAATATGGATGCACGGGAGGGACCTAATAAGGAGAGGAAGGAAGAACATTCCATGGAGAAGGAAAAAGTCTGCAAAATCCCTGTAGCCGGAGGAAGGAGATCCAACCAAAAAACTAGAAAAAGCCACTGTGGCTGGTCCAGAGTGTGATAGGTGAGAAACTAACTTAGAGCTCAGCCAGACATGGCCACACTGCACTCTGTCAGCCAGGTAGAGTATGGGGAGACATTTAAGTTTTTAAGATGAGAGTTAATGATAATACCATTCAATTTATGCTTTGAAAACATAACTCTGGCTGTAGTACTGAAAAGGGATTAGAAGGGATTGGAGGTGTGATGGTGAAATTTGATGTGTCAACTTGGCTAGGGCAGGGTGTCCAGTTATTCAGCCAAATACTAGGCTAGATGTCTCTGTGAGGGTACTTTGTAGATGTATTAACACCTATAATCTGTTGATTTAAAAGAAAGGAGATTACCCTCCACAATATGCATGAGTCTTGTCTAATCAGTTGAAGACAGAAGAGTAAAAACTGTTTCCAAGAGAATAAGAAATTCTGCCTGAAGACTTGCATAAAATACTGTCTGAGTTTCTACCCCGATGGTCATCCCTACAGTTTTCAGACTCAAGGCTGCAACCTCAACGCTGCTTGAGTTTCCAGCCTTCCCTATGAATTTCAGAACTGCCAGTTCCCCCAATTCTATAAGCCACGTCCTTAAAGTAAATATATATATATATATATATATATATATATATATATATACATACATACATTTACATATATACATACTTCTCTGGAGAATCCTGACAACTCCATTATTTCCTCTCCATGAAGCCCTCTCTTATCTGCATGTCTCAGCAGATTTTTTTGTACCATGAGGACAGTAACTATAGCCATCATCTCAACATCCCCACTATTCATCTGACATTTACTGGACACTCAAGAACCATTATGAAATAAGTGAGCACATGAAATCTCAGAAGTGTATTATTTATTTGATCACAGCTATTATTACCAGTTTCATCAAAGTACAACTATTTCAGCAGTCCTTAAAAATCCCACTTCCAAGCCATCTTTCTAAAACACTTTTCGGATAAATACAAAGGGCTATAAACCTACTTTGAACCCATGTATTTTTTTCCCCATAATGTGTTTCCATTAATGATAACATTTTAATCAGTATGTTTGTATCCCTCCCAAAATGTCACTTGCTCCTGATCTCAATGATTCATCTCTTAGGCAATAGGAGACCTGGTGTGATGGCTCAGGTTCATCAGGAAGCCAGAACCCAGGACTGTGGCAATGATTACAGAAAAGATGATGCATTCTAAGCATTGTGTCAACTTATCACCCTCCAGGAAGAGAAGGTAATTTGAAGGCTTTCATTCTGTTCATGGCCACTGAGGCCAGTATTAAACATTTTATAGAAATGCCCCAAAGCAACCTCCTCTACCAACTTTTCCTAAATCTGTCGGGTCCTCTGTGTTCAAAATAAGAATTGTACATTCTACATCTCTATTCAAGGTTACTGAAAATCCTCTTTTGAAAATGCATCAATGGTTTCAAAAATACACATGGAGAGAAAAGTGGAAAATGCATTTTCTAAGAAAAACAAATTAAAGAGCGTCTTCCTTTTTTTTTGCTGTTGTTTTGTTTTGAGGTATTTTCTTTTATATATTTATTTAAAGACAGAATCAGCTTTGATGTGATGGGTGCAGTGAACATGTCAGGCAGAATGTTATCAAAAGAAATAATTTGAAATTGTTCCTGGAGGAATATATATTTTGATGTCCGACTGTCCTTGTCTTACATGAAAGTATTTGGTTTAGACAAAAATTTACTTTGAAATGACAAACATGCAGAATTAATGTAAAAACAACAAATCTAGACCTTGGAATAGAGGACTTTGAACCCTTTGATTAAAGTCAGTTCACACAACCTGACCATATATTGCTTTTTAAAGAAACCCCAATTTGTAAACAAGGAATGAAATGGTTTCACTAGGTCCTCTGAGAAAATGACAAAACTGGACGTTGAATCTTGAATATCCTTTTGGTCCCTAGAAAACCACTAAAATCCATCACTTCAGAAAAGATAAATGTCCTCATCACTTGATAAAAATTTTTGAATAATTAAGTGAATCTCTCCCTCCCCCTCCTTTAAAAAGCAATTGACAAGAAAATGAGAACAAAACAATTCTTGTTGGAGACCTGAGATAATTGGCAACCCAGGACCATGTTTTTCCCATATTTCTGTTTTGCCTGAAGCTAACTCCAACTGTGAATAAGGACCCCTGTGCTTGCTAAAGAAACCCAATTCTTTCTGATTATACTCAAACAAACACAATATTTCACATGCGAGACTTTAGCAGCCACTGGGTAACAAATATGCCCTTTGAATGAATGACACCGTCCAAATCCCAGACAGTTTTCCTATCTGACTTGATACCCACAGAAACAGATGAGGCGGTGCCTTAATCTCAGCCCCATGGCTCTGCCCAGGGAACTTGGACCTGGGGCTGCCTGCCCAAAGGAAAAATGCTGTGAAAAGAGAATTTTCCTCTCCCCTGTCTTTCTGTTCTCTTTTTTGTTTAGAAGGAAATCCCTATGGGATTTCAGCCTAGAGGCATTTGTTTGACAAGTGGAAGCACACCCTCAAAAGGGAGAAAGAGTGAAATAAACCACCCCCTTGCCCCAGGGGATTCCAGGAGGATATTAGGGAACTAACTGGGGGTTGGGGGGAAGATGGGAAGCTCCCAGCTATGTGCACAGTCATTTGATAAGCTCCTGCAGGCAGACCACCAGCAAACCAACAGAAGCATGGGGACCTGGGAGAAGAAAAGAGAGAGGAGGGTTGTGGATCCGGGAGAGGAGGGGGCTGGGCTGGGGTTCCCAGTCACTGCATTTCTTTCTAAAGGAAAAGAAAGGGGGCCAATGTACAAGATAAGGAATCCCACTTAATGTTTGCTTATTCCTTGTTTTGGTTTTGCATTTATTTCATGTCTCAGTACAATAGAGCGGGCCAGCCCATCCACACCTTGAGGATTCCTACACTTTCAACTCAGGGTTAATGCAATACACCGTGACAGCTCTCCCCGGACGCGGAAAGTCCAAGGCATTCCCATTTGACAAGCTCCTGGTATACTATAAAAAGAAGTAACAAAATAGCATTAGGAAAAGGAGGCTCTATTTTCAACGCTCCATTTTAAAACTCAAAGGGATGTAATGAGCACCTCTTCCAATATTACCTAGTAGACACAGATCCGGAACGTATGTGTAACTTCATTTGCAAATAATGCCCAAGCAGAGAAAAGGAAACTCGAGCAAATTAGGCCTCCTGGCTTCCTGGTCCAGGACACCTGCCTCCGCCCCTCACTTCCATACGGACCTCACTCAGAGAGGCCCTGAATCCGGGTACCAGGAGAGTCTCACCAGCTAAGTCCAAGAGAGGTTCCTGCGGGGGACAGTGGGGCAGGGATCATCCCAGGATCACCCCTAGATGATCAGTTGATGAGTGATCGCCCTTGATATTGCTCAATGTCAGGAAGAACCTGCTTCTGAAAGCTGTTCATCATCCTCCAACTGAGAAAGTCACTGTGCAGTAGTAACCTCGTCCTCTCCAAACACAGGGGTCCCTACTGGATAAGACCAGTTACATTAGGGGAATTAGGAAGCCTTCCCCACATGCTCCCCTTCAGCTTGCAGCATTGAATGAATTATGACAAGGCCCACACACAAATGTACATGCGCACTCTATCACGCGCCGCGAAGGTGATATGAAAAATAGAGATACCTGAACTCTTGCTGACCTGTGTCACCGGCAGTGGGTTGAGTGGCTGGCAGAGGCTGCTGGGAGCAGCGGTGAGTCCTGGAGACTCACTGCCTGTGTACCGAATCCCACTCCACCACTAGCTATTTGTATTCCATCACTTTGTGTCTTCGTTTTCTCATCTGTAAAAGAGATAAGTATAGCACTTACTGATTAGGGCTGTCAGGAGGATGAAATGACTGACTTTGTGGGAAGGTGCCTAGGATGCCACGTACGTAATGAGTGTTTACTAAGCGTTAGCTGTTAATACGGCAAATCCACGCCTCGCCATAGCTTTAGGCAGTATCTATTTTTATTCCATTTTCAGACTTCAACTGAGACTTAGGTCAGTTAAGTAAGTTGTTGCCTACATCACATAATGTATAAAAAAGGCAGGTAGAGGTTCAAACTGACGTTCGTCAGATTTGAATGTCTGCTACACTGAATATTGTTTACTTGCACACATTATTGACACGCCCAAATAAGAAGCTGGAATGGCTGCAAAAACTGAAGTAAAAAAATGCAAATCACAGCATTTTTTGCTTTTTTTTTTTTTAGAAGACAGGAATATAGAAAACCGAAGATTTTATTTTATGTCCTCTACATCAGCTCCCTTTTTGTCTTCTCTGTCTCTTTATCTTTCTTCCCCCCTCTTTCTCTGTCTAATGATAAAACGATGTGACATAAGACAAAATGCAAATTATGTGCTATTGCCTTAAATTGTTCCAGTTCATTTACCTCACCATGAGCATTCATTACAGCTAATTACCATAACAGATTTGTATTATTCATAATTATTTTTTCATGTAGTAATGATCATAAATTTTAAAAATTCTGGCCATCATGAGTCACCATTCATGCTCGTCAGGGATTTTTTTTCCCCTTTTTTTCCTTACAGAACATTGCGAGGCTCGTTATCATCAATATATTTGTAGGTTGTTATTATTCATATCCAGTAAAGCCCTTTTGGGGTATGCAGGGTGACTTCAGAAATGCAGTCATTCTCAGGGCTAATGACAAGCTGAAGCCCAGCTTAATTTCAGAAAATCAAATTAACTACCTCTGATTACATGTACAGCAGATTTCGCTGTGTTAGCTGTATCAGGTTCACGACTCAGACAGAGAAAGATGCTTCTTTAACTCACCACAACCCAGAAAAAAAAAAAAAAGATCATTCTCCCAAACTGGAATACGAGGCAAATATAAGCATTCCCTAGGAACGGCACAATGATGAGGAAAAACAAACAAAAAAACTAGTCAGGGGAGTGCATTCACATCATCAGCGATTAGAATCAGGATGCAGTGGGCGCAAATCTCAGGCCACATGAAGCAAATCTTATTTTATTATTTTCTTTAGACCAACTTGGTTCTGGTTAAGTGTCCTATTCCTTGTCTAGCTCATGGGAATTTCATCTCTTTTGCTGCCTTCTTAAAGATCCAAGGGCACTTGAAAGGCACATTCCATCCTTTGACATTGTGCCGAGAATGGGGTCTTATTGAACGCTGAGGCATCAGTAAGCATCTTAGGTGCCCTGTCACCCTTGCTTGCTCTCTGCTGCTCACACACCCACTGCCTCTCCCTGCATGGTCCCCCTGCCAAGTCTGGTGCAGAAAGCTTTGACTTAGTTGTGAGTCCTGGACATAAGCTCCATCCTTCCGGGTGACCCTCTTGGGCAGTTCCTCCCAGGTGCTGCCACATTCTCAGGTGCTGTCTTAAGGGGCACCCGTCCCCTTCTTCAGCTAAACCTACAGCATTCACTCCTTGGTGTCCCATTGTGCAGGAATTCAATGAGAGGCAATCTCTTCTCTATATTCGCATCTTAGGCGACCCCTCCAGCTGCAAGACATTAAATAGACTCTAAATGTTCATGATTCCTAAAGGTGGAATCACAAGTTCTGAGCTGCTCCCTGAGCTTCAGCCTCTACACTTCCTCAACATGTCTTCACATGTATGTAGTAAACAGTCACAGCTTTGCAGGCCTCAGCACACACACTGACGAAGCGTCCCAAAACCTGCTCCTTCAGCATTTCCACATTCCAGTAAATGGTGCCCTCACTCACTGACTTAGGCCCGAGAGTCATCCGGGATTCCTTTGTTTCTTTCCCACTCACTGCTCAGCAATCTCTCAGCAAATCCCATCAACAGGCTCCAGAATATGGCTTGCATCTGCCTACCTCTGTCCATCGTCCCCGTAAAACCCTAGTCCCAGCTCCATCATCTGACACCTGGTCAACTGCAGTGCCCTCCCGGCTGCACTCCTGCCTCTCATCCTCCATTCTTTCTGCAAGGCAGTCCAATCCAAAGCATAAATCAGACCGTGTAATGCGCTGGCTGCAAACCCTCCAGTTACTTTCATTACACTTGAAATCCGAACTGTCCTCTCCTATGAGACTGTGTGACTTGGCCTCTGACCTCACTTACTGCTCCATGTCCTCCCTCCCAGCCCCTCATCCACATCCACGAGGCCCCAGCCATGGTAGCCTGCTTCCTGTCCTTAAGTGGGGCTCATTTATGTGGCTGTTAATGTTTATTGGTCCAGGTGCTGTCATACAACATGCCACAGGTATTTTTTCATTTAATCCTCACAACAGCTTTTAATTTAGGTGCTATTATTATTGCTATATGACCTATATAAAAATAAAATGGATGCTTAGAAAATATATGCTATCATGTGACAGACCAGGGTAAGAAAAATATGAGAAGGAAAAGAATTAAAACACAGGCTGGTAAGTGCCTTGGCACTATTGCTTCTGAGTTGGGCACTCTCAGATGTGTTCACCACATGGAAAAGCTTTGTGTCACAAATGGTCTGTCCTCCTAACCACACTGGGTTCAACACAGTTATTTATCTTAACCCTGGGTTCTCTTTCACCCAGTTGATTAGAAATTACCAAGCCAAAGAAAAGTGAGAAATGAAAGGCAGAGAGGCAGAGAGAGAAAGAGAGAGGAGAGAGGGAGAGAGAGAGAGAGAGAGAGAGAGAGAGAGAGAGAGAGAGAGAGAGGAGAGATTCTTTGGAGCTGAATATATTCTACCAAAAACTAGAAACAACTGAAATGTCCATCAGCAGATGAATGGATATATACATTATGGGTCCTCTTTATCAGTGGTTCTCAACTGAATGCAATTTTGCACCCCAGGGGACATTTGGTAATGCCTGGAGATGTTTTTGGTTGTCACATCCGGGGACCAGGGAGATATATAATGGGTAGAGTACAGGACTGCTGCCAAACATTCTACAATGCACAGGACACGCCCTCACCTCCCACCACACCCCTGCAAAAAAAACCCTAGTGAGATAGCCAGTCCAGTCCTGTTTTGCAATTAAAGATGGCACCATCTCTCTTCCTTATGTATTTTGTCAATATTTAACCCATGCTCACTTTGTCACAAGAATTTTGCAAGGCACTGGAAATACAAAAATGTATGTATGTAGACAATTATAAAAGAATATGAGAATGCAGCGGTAAAATTACTCACAAGTTACTTTGGGAGCACTGAGAAAAGGAACCTCTAGCTCAGCCAGGCTGCTTTCAGGGAAGATTTTCTGGAAGCAGTTCCACTTGAGCTGAGACTAAAAGTCAATAAGGTGAGGAGACAAATGCCAGTTCAGGTTGAGAGGTCAGAATTGCAATCAGAGGATATCCTGGTCAGGACGTTACAGCTTATCCACCCTTCCCTAGAATCATTTAATTTCCCACTGATTTCATTATTTATTTGCTTTTTAACCCCAGAAAGATCCACAGTTCATTGACATAATAAAATATGACAAGGTTTTATTCAAATTAAGGTGATAACTATGTGAGAAATTAGACCTTCTGGTCTGCTCCCTACCACAACCACCAGTGTAAGACAGATGAATATAATGGAAATATTTATATCAATTATACAGAGGGTGCCAAAAAATGTGACACATTTTAAGAAAGAAAAACCATATTAAAATTGTAATACTCAATATATACCGATAACGAAAAATGAATACAGTCACATTTGATTTCTGCAATTACAAGAGGTGCTCAAAGTGGTTCCCATCAGCGTCCAGACACTCCTGATTATGGCAAACTACTGCTTGAGCAATGCTGACCAAAGTATCCACTTATACACATTTTTTTGGCATCCCCGGTGTATATACTCGTTCTCAAAGCTGGTCTCCGGATAAGTAACATCATCTTCTGAAACTTGTTAGAAATGCAAATTCTTGGGCCATTCCTAAGACCAACTTAGTCAGAAAACGTGTTGATGGGCCCAGCAATGTGTGGTTTAAGAAACACTCCAGGTGATTCTGACAAACACTAAATTTTAAGAACCACTTATCTAGAGAACATAGGCTGGTATCGCATCAACGGCTAACATCAATGTTGCCCCTTCACCCTTCTCCAGTGTAAGCCCACAGTGAGCTTGGTTGCATCAGTAGGCGCTATAAGCAGCGTTTCCGTGCACGGCAGTTAAAGGAAGGCCTTTTGGACGCCTTTCCCTTACACCATTGCCATTACAGTGTCCACATAAATGGTGGGATTGGCACCCAGCACCATTATGGAGCTCGTTTGAGGTCGAAAGCTCAAGTCCTGTAGCCCATTCCGGGCCCATTGAGTCCATCTTCATCTTAATTAGGTCTTCAGTTGGTTAAATTGTATATTAAAGCATGAGAAGAACTGCTATAAGCCATGCTCTAATTTCAGACCTCTAAGTCAATGTTTGCTTTTTTTTACAGTCATTTAAATATCATCTGCCTGAGTTTTACCCTATCTATGCATCACATTTATTATTATTTATTTAAAATTTCCATATGAATCCAACTCACATTTTGAATGGAAACAAATATGTTTAAAGATTAAACTTAGTACCAATTCCACTGAAGAAGAAGCAACTCAATTTGTAACAAATAGAAAGTATGCATACAAATATAGTGGAAATTAAGCAATATTGCTAAATTATAGCTAGATACTATTGGCTGCCAAAGATTGCTGAGTCTGTACTTCCTGCGTGAAAAAGAGAGAGGAGCAAATGTTAAGAAAGCATTAAAAAGCCAAATTTATAACTTAGGCTCTCTAGGCAAGATGACTGAATGAGACTAGGAAAGGGATAAACTCTTTGCTATGTTATTTCCTATTACATAAAACTGGATTCCTGGAAAACCAAATATTATCAAACTTACGACCTAAAAATCAACTCCTGTACCCCTTGTCAACAATCCTTTTGGAGATTCTGTTCTAGTGCTGTGTTTCTCAAACTTTGAAAGGGCATTCGAATCATCTGGGGGCTGTGAAAATGAGGATTCTCACTCCACAGGCTTGGGGTGGACCTTGAGATTGTATCATTCTGACGGGGTCCCAGGGGATGTCCGTGCTGCTGTTCATGGGACCACACTTCGAGTAGCAGGATTGTAGGTACGACGACATCAGTAGGAAGGGCTTGCTCAGGAAAGGGAGAGGAGATGGGTAAAGGCTTCCACATGGCTTCTGTACACTTCTGCTGCTGAAGTTCCATCCATCACCACAGGACGAAGGGGCCACCCTGCCTCTGAGGTGGGGGGTAGCACTGGTTTGAGTTTGGGGTAGGGAGATGAAGCCGCTCAAATGTGGAGTGTTTCACAGAGGACCTGGCTGGTCAGCATCACCCCTAATGGCAGCTAATTAGTGTCCCTTCAGGGGTGCCTCCCTGGGCCTGTTAGGCACTTCATAGATGGAAATTGGCAAATCTTCTCAGAGAAGAGCCTAGTTGTGGGCAGTGTCATTGGGTTCTGTCGAAGAAGAACTAAAAGAGGTGCAACTCTGATGTTCCTAAGTATGCTGTCCCTCCCACCCCACCCCCGCCAGTGAGTCTGTTTGGGGATCACCAGTGCCTCTCAGCTGGATCCTGTCTAATCTTTGAACCTCAGTGTGTCTTAACACAAGCATTGCACAGCCCCATTCAGCATTCACTCAGGGCACATTAACTAGTCTTAGGCACAGCAGGAAGGGAGTTAGAGAAGACAGAGGTGACAAAGCCCAGATGGGAAGCTTTCTTGTCAGTACTAATAGAGAACAGCAACCACATTCCCTGGGTCCACACAGCTGTGCAGCAGCCAGACAAACCTAGACCTGGTACATTTGCCAAAGCACAGAAAGCACAACCAACCCAGGCCTCCAAACCCACGTGTAACAATGTTTGGCCACCAACAGAAGTTTAATTAGCCTGACAATCCCCTTTCCGTGACCTGCAGTCATGACCCTGGCCACAATCATGGCATTGGACAGTCATCGTAGGCTCCATTTCCCTAAATTCAAAAATCATTGGTCAGCTCTCAGCCTGTGCCAGGCGATGCGAAACAAGCCATTTTGATCTCCTCAGGTAAACTGCCAGTCAGATCAACCAGTAAAATAATCAGCCAGAGTGATGTTTAACTGAATGACTAGGTGTTCGGTAGTTCTTTTCTTTTTTCTTTGAATTGACAGGTCAGATCAGTCCAAAGAAATTGCCAGCCCCAAGGAAACAATGCCAAAATTGCTTTTCTGTGCTCCCTCCAAGGACAGGTTAAAATCCCACACCTTGAAGCTCAGTGCCACTTTTGCTGCACTGCTGACGTCAGATGCAAGAGAGGAGGGGAGAAGTCAGTTTTATTTACCAAATAATTCATCAGCGTTTACTATGCACCAGGCTGTTTACTAATATCAACTTGGTTAACCCTCTTAACAATCCTTGAGGCACATTATTAACCCCAGTTTACAGATGAAGAAACTGAGTCACATGAAAGTTAAGTCACTGAGAGAAAAGCAGCCAGCCCATGGGTGCTAGAGGCAAAATCATTCAAGACAACTCAGGTTCTGGCCACTAGTGCAACAGTCTTCAACCTCAGGGTCACTGTGGTCAGATCACACACCTCCGCTCCTGCTGGCCCCTTTAGACATTCAGAGGACAACCAGCTGGAAGTCGTGGAGTCTAGCAGTGGCCAAGACAACGAGATGGCTTTGCAGCGGATACCTGGAAGGATCATAGCTGCGCTCTACAAAGACGGACAAGTTCATTATTTACAGAATGAACGTAAGCATTCCCTCTTGCTCTAGCGGACCAGGCTAGATCAAATGATAGAAGATGGAGGTGGCATGTTATTCATTCTTCTGTTTGCTTATTTTCTCCTTCCTTCCTTCAAAATTATTAAGCATGGCATAGTAGTTAAGAGCATGGCTATTAGAGCCAAGCATAAAATCCATGCTCTTATGTTTAAAAGCTGCAGTGACCACTTTTTCTTTATTATTATTTTTATGTTTTATCCATCCATTCATTATAGGACACTGGACACTTAGGTGGCTTTCCTATATTGGGTACTGTGAATAATGCTTTAATGAACAGCGGGGTGGGGACATGCAGATATCCCTTCGAGATACTGATTTCCTTTCCTTTGGATGTACACCCAGAAGTGGGATTGCTGGATCACATGGCAGCTACAGTTTTCACTTTTTTGAGGGACCTTCAGATTGTTTCCATAATGGCTTTATCAATTTACACTCCCACCAACAGTACACAAGCGCTCCGTTTTCTCTGCATCCTCACCAACATTTGTTATCTGTTGTCTTTTTTATAATAGCCATTCTAACAGGTGTGAGGTGGTATCTCATTGTGGTTTTGATTTCATTTATCTGATGATCAGTGACTTTGAGCACTTTTTCATGTATCTGTTGGCCATTTGTATGTCTTCTTTGGAGAAATATCTATTTTTTAGTGTATATATATATATATATAATGGAATATTTATCAGCCATAAAAATGAAGGAAATCTTTCTATTTGCAACAATATGAATCTATCTGGAGGGCACTGTGCTAAGTAAAATAAGCCAGGCAACGACAAATACTGTATGGTATCATTTATATGCGGAATCTAAAAAAAAAAAATTAAAATGCCAATCTCATAGAAACAGAAAATAGAAAGAAATTGAATAGAGAAAGGGGAAAACAGGGAGATATAGATCAAAGGGTACAAGTTTTCATTATAAAACATTCTGAGGATCTAACTAATGTACAGCATGATGATCATATTTAATAACACAATATTGTATTCTTGGAAGTTTCTGAGAGCAGATCTTAAGCATTTTCACCCCAAAAGAAGAAAAAGAATTAACTGTGTGAACCGTGCAAGGTGATGGATGTGTTTCTTATAATTATTCTACAATTACAATTATTCTACAATATCGAATAGGTATGTTGTACACTTCAAATATATGTATTTTCAATTATTCCTTGATAAAATTTAAAAAAAAATGAGTAATATATAAAAACTGCAGATGTTGTGAGGATGTTATTATACTCTCTTATCCTTGTTCTCTTGATCTATAAAATTGGCATTCAGTTGTACTTATCTCATAGTGTTGTGAAGATCAAATGAAATCATACAGGTGAAAAGGCAAGCATAGTGCCTGACTCTTCAAAAGTTCACTTTTGTTAGCGTTCCTTTGTTACAAGCTTGAGAAGAGATAAGCTCACAGAGAGAAAGTGCAGTGCTGAATGCTGTGATGCAGATCTCACAGAAAGAACTAACAACTCCAGGAGAGTGGTGACAGCAAGGATGTTACATCTTACACTAAAAGAAAGAGGTTGTATGGTGGACAAGGAAAACAGAGGGCAGAAATAGCTTGTGAAAATTCAGGCACGCATTTTTTTTAAGGTGGGTTTTAATAGTTGTGGCGAGTCCTTGCGCAGATTGAATGGGGCATGTGGCGAGGACATTCATTAAGTTGGAACTTGCTAATAGATGGAGCCCCTCAATAGTGTAACAGGATAGGTTTCTGCTAGGCTCTCATATTTGGGGTGTTAAGGAGAGGCCGGATGGTCATTTCTCAAAAAAAAAGTAGTGAAATGTATCTTGCTTTGCATGCTTGCTTCTCACTTGAGATGCATCTTCCACAGATCACTTAGTCACTTTGAGCATTAAGCTTCTCTGCAGAAAAAAAAAAGAGAGAGGATAACACACTCAAGAGGAAGCTCTGAGCATCTCATGTGAGTGTGCATGTAGAAGGATTTTAAAAGATCTCATCCATTCATTCAACAACAATTGATTGTCCACTCCATGCCAGAAATGGCCTAGGTGTTAGGAATGCAACAGTGACCAGGACACTGCCAGTTCTCATGGAGCTTACTTTCCAGTGGTGAGGAAGCAAAGATGAAAAACACAAACATATGTCAAGTATATGATGAGGTCTATGGTGATCAGGGCTATGGGAAAACAAAGAAAATGAAGGGATAGGGAACGCTGTGGTGGGGTTGCTGTTTTATATAAGGTGATCAGGGAAGGTCTCTGAAAAGGTGACTTTTAACCTGCAGACCATGAAATCATGAGCTAGAGAACAGCCAGAGACATAGGAAACAAGAGACAGCGGATCCTAGGAGCCACGTGAAGGTAATACGGCAGAAAGTATGTAATTATCCATTTTCTTAAATGTTTCTGGGACACAGACTAATATTAAACATTAGAGTTGACAATGAGAAGGTAACTGGGGTAGGCCAACTCTAAAGAGGTGTAATGGTGGAGATATAATCTGATAGGGGTGGGTTCAAGAAAGGACAGACTGAGAAGGAAGGGAGATGATGAGTATAAATAACTCACTGAGGCTTGCTGTAAGGGGAGCAGAAAAATGGGTCTGTGGCTAAAGAGAAATGTGAGGTTGAGGAATGTTTATTTTTTTCTTCTTTTCTTCTTTTTTTTTAAAGATGGCAGCTATTACAGCATATTTATATGCTGATATAAACAATCCAGCAAAGAGGAAAAAATAAATAGTACAGGAAAAATAAGAGACGATTGCTGACACTTTCCCTTAAGTAGAGGACAGGGAGTGGTGCCCAGTGCACAAAGGGTGGGGTTGGCCTCAAAGAGAAATATGGATGGTCTGTGCACAGTGGCAGGAGGGAACACAGGGCTCATATCCGGAGAAAATATAAGGTCTGATTCTTTCTTTCTGATTCCTTTTGATGTTTTCATAAAACAGAGAGCAAGCTTAATAGTGAAGGTTTGGCATAGGGTGGTGGGTGAGTGTAGAGGGTTTGAGGAAAGTGAGTAGAAATAAAATAGTCATCTAGAATAGGAGGAGAGTGAGTGGTCTAGAGCAGGGTAATAAAAGCACAGCTTGTGGGCCAAATCCAGCCCACTGCTTGTTTTTGGAAACACTTTAGTTGGAGGACAGTCATGTCATTCGTGTATGCACTGTCTATGGTGCTTTCCTGCTAGATGACTGAGCCGTGGCAGAAACTGTGTGGCTCCCAAAGCTTCAAATACTTTCTCTCTGGCCCCTTCCAGAAAACATTTGCCAACCTGTGGTCTAGAGAGGTAAGCTGGACTTTGAAACAGTGTTAAGAGTCACAAGGTCACGGTCATAAATTTAAAGGGAGACTCGTAAACATAGATGTGACTGTGTGTGTGTGGTGGGAGCAGACTGGGACTGGGAAAGGGGGGTTCTCTCCGACACCTGCAGCTGTTCCGGTACATGAGTAGAAAAGGAAGAGAGTTGGAATTAACCAGAGTGGGTGCTCAGATAGGCAAATAAAATAAGAGAAAAGAATAGCAGAGGGATTGAGGGGGGATACAAGGGTTGAGTAATGGACCTTGGATTCAATGCGGATTAAGTGAGGCTATGAGGGGCAGAGTGACAGTTAAATGAAGTTCAGTGGATCCTAAGACTTAGCCGGTTTCCGAAAATATTAAACTGGGGTATTAAAGGGAATCAGCACCAAAGGCATGAAGAGAAAAAAGATGTTTGAAATTAAAATTACGTAGGGGTTGCCGTTTTGGGTAATGGAAAAGAAAGTGAATCAGTACAGCAAGGTAAGGGTAAGATAACACAGATGTAATATGAACTCTTCAGAAGGAATGCCCAACACAAATGGAAGACATTATTTCCAATATCCTAGACCTGAATTTTGCACATGGTATAGCATTTCACTTAGGGGAGTATGTTTGGAAAGTATGAGCAGTAAAGAACTTCCCTTGTTTGTCTAGTTTCCAAGAGATCAGTGAAATTGCGTTAGGAAGAGGAAAAAATCAAAAACAGGTAGGAGAAAGTATATGAGCTATCAGGGTATGGCTTATTAATAACTCCATCTCTCCAGGGAAATGGCTCCAACTGAAAGACACTACCCAGGATTCCTGCCCCCGGAATGGCTTAGATGACAGATAGAAAGCAGGGACTGCAGATTTCATTACTTCCCCACACTGTGGCTGAAACGAAGCGCAAGCTGAGTTATGTGAGGTTTTTCGGGTCTTTCCAAACTAAACATAGTTTGTCAGTTTTCAAAATCATAAAGAATGACCCATCTTCCTACCATTACCCCTGACCCCACTCGCATAGGTTTTTCTTTTTTAATCATCGTGTCTCCTACATCAAACACTTTAAATGGGGAGATTGCTCGTCTCTGCTGACTCTGTCCATACTTGCCATCTTTCCTGATCCACCTTCAAAGTTATGGATGCATTCCAAACTGATTAAATGGGTCACAGCCTTTTGGGGAGGCCAAAGCCAGCTGGTTCTAGTCAATTGTATTCCTTCCAATTGGCAAACGATAAATGGAGGGGTTTTTTTCTCAGGGGGTTGACTCTGCAGTTGGTGATTGATGACTTGATATTATGCTTTTTCAGGCTGGAGTAACATCTCAACCCCAACCAGAGTCCATGAATCTATCTCGATTTGGATTAGCCCATCTGCCTACCATAAAACGCTGCATATGAGCTTATTTATAAATTCAGTTATGCGTATATAATCAAGGAGATATTTACCCACATACTTTCTTCAATATATTGGTTTATATACCAATCTACTGGTTGTGAGGAAATAGAGATGACAGAGATAATCCCTTGTCCAAGGACATAACAGGCTACCAGGGGAATAGAAAAATATATAATAAAAATATAAGTTTAATAGGTGATAAGACAGGATCACACTGGAGGAAAATAAAAGAGGGAAATCTATTTAGCTTACAGCAGGGTTTCTCTACCTCAGCTATTGACATTTTGTGCTAGGTGATTCCTTGTGGTGAGGATTCTTCTATGTATTGCAGAATGTCTAGCATCATCACTGACCTCTACCCACTAGATGCCATCAGCAACCTCTCCCTCCCAAATTAAGACAACCAAAAATATCTACTGACGTTATCAATTATCTTTAAAGAGAGAGGGAGACAAAAATCACCCCCATTTGAGAACCACGAGGCTAGAGCATCAGAGAAGGTTACCAAGATAGGGTTATAACACAGCTAATCCTCTAAGGATAAGTAGTCATTTCCCCAATAAACAGAATGACAATGTTATTTCTTTTAAAGTAAAGGAAACAGCCCATGAAGAGGTAGCATATCCAGGGAATTGTAAGTACTTTGATGTGCCTACAGCATAGACAAAGAACAGATGTACAAGGGTAGACTACAAAGATAGACTAGACTCATATTAATCCAGACATCCATAACAGGAACACATTTTGGCAGTTCCAAAACATGGCACATTATCAGAATTACTTATGCAGATATTTAAAAATGTACACATCTGATCCTCAGTCTTACTGATTCTTTGGGAGTAGGGCCCAGGAATGCAGATATTTTCAAAGCTCTTCATTTAAGGAACTATCAGAGGCTGGTTACTCGATGTTTAGGTACTTGTTAGAAATGCAGAATTTCATTGCAAACCTACAGAATCAGAGCCTGCAATAGCACAAGATCCCCAACTGATGCCCATACATGTTAAATCAAGAAGCACTGCTCTACCCTAGAGGAAGTCTTTCAGTAAAACAGAAGTACCATTAATGACCAACAGGAATATATGGTAGGTTTGCTCAGCACTGTTAGTTAAGAAACAAGAGGAATTTACATGAAAACATGTACCATCGGATTACTCTTTTCAAATGTGTCTCACACAGTAAAGCTTTGTTATTAATATAAAATATGATCAACTTTCACAAAATTCTATGGGAAAGCAAGGGAGAAGGGGAATGTCCCCATTGATCATAAAATAACCTCTTGTGACTCCGAATCCAACCCTGACATAAATCTGCATTTCCCAGGATCAAAAACCAATCTCAATATTTTAGAGCCAATGAAAGGCAGAGGGAAGTTTACTCAATTATTATTCTGGAATAATGAAAGGAAATAGGCAGCTATTACTTTTAGGAGCATTTCACATGAGTCATTCCAGATTAACATACTTTAATCCCAGGCTGAATTGGAAAATTCACTTACCAGTGGACAATGGAGAATTAGCTCACTACAGAAACTAGTATCAACCATTTGGAGAGCATTTGCAAATTGGCCAGCACTGTGCTAACATTTCATGTAAGCAATGGTTTGTCAATGATACTAAACAGAGTGTTCATGGCCTCACAGCTAATAAGCAATAGAGTCTGAGCAGATTCCCCCATCATCTGTCCATTAAATCGCTCTGGGTAGGGCCGTGGGGGCAGGAGAGAGAGAGAGACTTGTGGGAACACAGGCCATGAGCACCTAACAGGATGCTTTAGGAAAGACTCACCTCTTCTCAGATGTCTGGCCTGTCTCTTTAAATGCAAAGGAAGAGAAGTGAGATAAAATGTTAGTTTCAGGATTTCCCCTGCAAAGAAGGAACTGACATTCTCTTCCATGTTAATTGCTTACTCTCTTTGACAGCTATCAGAAATATTATTCAGTGTTGCTACACTGTGTAAAGTAAGGTTAGGAAAAGCAAAAGGAAAGAGAGTCTTTCCTGACAGCAGTGAAGGAGGTCTAATCAAGCAAGATATGCATGAGGGAGAGTACAGGGTAATGGTTAGGAGAATAGGCTGCAGATGATTCGGTGGGTGTGAATCCTGACACCACGGCTTACTATAACTATGTGACTTTGAATGAGTACTCTGTGCCTCAGTGTCCTAATTTGTAAAATGGGGATAATTACATATAATTCATGGAATTGTTGAAAGGATTAAAAGAATTTATGTAAAGTGCTTGGAACAAAACTGACACATAGGACACACTCAACATATATGTTAACTGTCATGATTGCTTGTTGAGCATATTAGTAATAGCAGTGTCATTAGATACCTTCTCTTATGATACCTATTTCTATCTATATCTACCTATCTATCATCTATCATCTTTATCATTTTATATCTATGTATCTATGTATCTATTTATATTTATCATCTATCACCTTTATAATTTTATATCTTTGTATCTAGCTATCATCTATGTATCTATGTTTCTATCATCTTTATAATTTCTTATCTATCTATCTATCTGACTGTCCATCTATCTAACCTATCTATCGATTTATCTTTACAGATATATACATAATCTTCCCCATCTCACAGGTTTCAAAATTAAGGCATAAAAAACTCTGACCATTTCTGGCACCAGATCTCTTAATTGTAACTGAAACAAGCGGTCCAGAATCATACAAATCAAGCTTATGCTGAGGTTAATTTCACTAATTGAGTATGAAGACAGAGGATGAGTGTGTCATGAGATATGTTTAAAAAAACACAAAACAGGGCCCACTGAGTGGCGCGATGGTTAAGAGCTGGCTTGGGACGCTAGCTCTGAGCAGCAGGGACCTGGTTCGGATCCCACATTAGGGCCAGTGACACTGCCCTCTACAGCTAAGATGCTGAACAACAGCTTGACCTGGAGCTGGGCTGCTGTGAGTCGCCAGCGGCGGCGTAGGCTGCAGTGGGGCTGCAGTGGGTTGCCATAAGCTACCATGGGTGGCCGGCAGCCAACATGAGCGGCAGGCAGCCAGCATGTGCTGCCAAGAGCCGCCATGAGTGGCCGTCCAGTGGCCAGTTACCCATCTGCCTCACCCGGGAAGAGCGCAATGATCACAATACCAACATGGGCCAGTGAAGCGACGTCCTCCACAACTAGACTGAAGAACAAAAGGACAGCAACTTATCTGTTCCCTTTCCCCGATTCCCCAATAAAACCTTAAAAACAAAAACAAAAACAAAAAAACACAAAACAGTCTTTCAAATATCACCAGCAGTCTCTTTTTTCCCTACTGTTTTTTTAAGGGGTGTACTTTTCATTCCGAAGGAGCCAAGCTCACGGCATCCCCAAGCCCTCCACGCACGCTTGTGCCATGTCGAGCAGAGCTTATTCAACAGTAAGAGGGGGAAAAATCAAAATCGCTACTGGAACGTTTTCAGTCTACACAAATCAAGCGTCTGAAACTTCCAAGTTACGAAACACATCCGATGGCACATTATTTGGTAAGAGCCTAGTCAGGCTGCCTAGGAACAAACCGAGCTTAGCAACGACCTGGCTTTGTGATCTTCCCCAAGTTAAGCAATCTCTCTCTGTCCAGGTTCCTCAACTGTAAAACGGGGTAATAACAGTTTCCCCCACATTGGGTTGTTGTGAGGATTAAGTAAATTAATATACGAAAGGTTAGGACAGCACTTGGCGAATATGAATTCAGTTGACATTTGCTATACATTTTCTGCTTAAGAAACCCTGTCAGTGGAGTTAAATAATAGATAGCCCTTTAGCTAGGGACCCCAAGGTCACGGCTCCCACCAGGCTCCTCTTGTGCCTCTCTCAACCTCACCCTTTTTTACCAGACACATGGAATTCCTTTTAAGTCCTCCAGCATACTGACTTGTTTCTAGCCTCATGATTTTGGTCTCAGCTGTTATTATTACCTGAAAGTCTCTTCCCTTGGTTGTTTTCTCTTTCAGGTCTAGGTCTCAGTGAAATGTCAACAGCTCAAAGGTGAGGTCCCTGACCGTCCCCCCACTGAGCTCTCCTTCTCCAGGGCACTATGATTCCTGACATCAGAGTCCCCGTTTCCTTCAGAGCTTGTATAGCACAGTGCACAGTTATTTCGTTATTTGTTTGTTTTACTTATTCTGTCTCTTCCTTCATGGTAAGCTCCGTGAAGGCAGAAACTCTGTCTTTGTCACTGCTTTTCCAAATAAGTAGGTGAAATCTAAGAATAAACCAGAGAGTAAAACAGAACCTGACTATCTAGAGTTCACTGTCAAATTTCTAGACCATGACATTACGTCGTTTTTAATCCATTGTCCAGAAGGTTTTATGTAATAGTACATAACTCACCTCACGGTCTCTGAGCACATCAATTTAGATGCATAATATACAGGTTCATAAGATCTTTGAACTAAAAGGAATCTTAGAAGTCTCTTTGGCTTATTTTAAAATGTTACTGACAGCAGGGTGGGGTCTTGGAGTGGGGCAATAACTTGTCCATGCAGTTTATCAGTGCAAGAGTTGGAAAAAAACAAACAAAAAACTTAGATCTGCTTTTTCCTCATTTAGTGCTTTTCCCAAAACATTATTGTGCCTTTTTCTATTTTCACAACTAATTGTCTTTTATTACTTAAGCTAAAATAACTTCAGTGTCTTTCTAACCTGTCTATCAGACCACCACATCCCAGAGATACATTAGAGAGGGTCCCACTCTTGAGAAGTGCACACTTGGTAGAAATGCAATTCTATATCATACTCAAAATTATTCAAAGACAGTTATTCTTCATGATCATACCTTTTTTCTTATACTATTGTGTAAGTGATTGGTGCTGTCTCTTATTTGTTTCAGAAAATTTCTGATTCTTTTTCTGCAAAATACATAAAACATACACATACTTGTATGATATTGTTTAGTACCTCTCTTTTTCTGCTGGGGTCTTCTATATGCAGATTCATATGAGAAATGTCTTTTTTAATTGCTGAAAAATGGTTCAATGTTATGTTTTCCTTTGTAAAAAATCAAAACTAGTGTAACTGACTATCTTTGTGTATGCATCCCCACTTATTTTGATCACTGGAAAACTCAAAGCCAATAGTATCTATCTATCTATCTATCTATCATCTATCTATCTATCTATCATCTATCCATCCATCCATCCATCCATCCATCATCTACTGACCCATCTAGTCTAGGAAAGGACCATTTCAGTAAATATTTAGCAAATAAACTAATGAATGGAGGAATTGATACCATAGCTAGACTTCCTTACTAAGTATCTTGAAACAATATATCATAGGGACTGAATGAAACAATGTGGTTCTCTTGACACAAATCCATCTGTACAACTGAAAGAAAAACTCAGTGTTTATAATGTGTCAATATTTTCTATACTCAGACAAATGGATCATCTCATTTTTTTAGTAAAAACAAAATAAGGCTAAGTATAGAAATAAATAAATACATGCTGATTTGACAAACAACATAGTCATTAGAGGATACATCTAATAAATCACAAGCTAAAATGACTACATAACAATCTCTGGTAAAAATCCTGGCTGTATCCCAAATACAACACTTTCCATGACAAAAGCCTGCTGAAATAAGGTACTGCTTCCTCTTCTCTGTGTAGTGAACAATATTGTCTAACAATCCCTGTTCTTTGGGAAAATAGCTCCTTTCTTACTTTATTAATTCAATTTGCATACAACTTCTACGTACAACCCACAGAACCCTCAACCCCTGGGCAGAACATTTGACCTTGACCCAGTGAATCATAATAGCCCATTTTACTTGACACAATGTTTGATCCAGGGATGGACAAATGAACCATGTTGAGTCAATAAGAGTCTTTCTCTTGGACTATTCAGTTTGGAACTGGAGGCAAAAGGATCACAAAAGTACAGTAGCATGAATTGGAAGCTGCTTATTGTCACCTTCTCCACTATGTAGAAAAAAGTGCCCAGTACAAGGAGTGATCAAAATATATGCTAAATGTTTAAATAAAATAATTATTATAGGAAAAGACACATAGCCACTAATCCCCCTCAAAATACTCCTCCTCACTTCGAACACACTTATCCCATCATTCTTGCCACTTTCTGAAGCAGTTCTGGAAGCCCTCTTTCGTGAATGTCTTTACATCATCCTCCATCATGAGAATGCTCCGTGTCACATATCACTTATGGCATTACAGCAATTTCTGTCAAATAAAAACATTACATTGTGTCCTCATCCAGCTTATTCATCAGATCTGGCACCATAAGACTTCTGGCTTGTCCCCAAAGTCAAAATGACCATGAAAGGTAAATGTTTTGAATTGATTCAGGACATCGAGGCAGCCACGACAGAGCAACTAAAGACATTCACGAAAGAGGACTTCCAGCACTGCTTCAGAAAGTGGCAAGAATGATGGGATAGGTGTGTTCAAAGTGAGGGGGAGTATTTTGAGAGGGATTAATGGCAATGTGCCTTTTCCTGTAATAATTTTTTTATTTAAATTAAACATTTGCTGTATAGCGTTGGAGAGAGAGAGAGAGAGAGAGAGAGAGAGAGAGAGAGAATGAGGAGGAGCAAGGGGTGAGGAGATTGCAGGAGAGAGACCTAAAGCCTCATTTGAATCATTTGTCCTTTTCATGCTTGAAGTGAGCACCTCTGGACTCAGACTAAGGTAGAGTTCACACACTTATAATTGTAAATGTTCTAACTAATGTATTTCTTCCATCCTCATTCTCCAGCCATATGAAGCTACTAAACTACTTGATACTCCCAGGTTAGAATGGACCTTGTCATACCTCTGCAGTTTGCACATATGCCCTCTATTCTAGTTATTTATTGCAAAGCTTGTTGTTCATTGCACAACTTGGAGACATAAAGCAATCCTTTATGTGGCTCCCGTTTTAGGCTCATGAATCTAGGAAGGGCCTCGCTCCATGTTGCTTTACCTAAGGTGGCTAGGGCTAGAAGACACTTCTAAAATAGCTTCTTCATGCGCATGTCTGGTGCCTCGACATGAGGTTCCCTGGACTCTCCTTCTCTGTGCCGCGTCTCATCCTTCGAGTCCCTCCACATGGCTCTGGCTTCTCACAACACGGATGGGTTCCAAGAGAGAACATCCTAAAAGAAAGGTTTCTAAGAGGCCCAGATGGAAGTTGTAAGGCTTCTTAAAATCTAGCCTCAGGAGTCACATAGCATCAATTCTGCCACAGTTGACTGACCAAGAGTGACTCAGAGGACTAGCCCGGATTCAAGGGCTGCCGACTGCATAAGGACAGAACACTGTGCCCTGTGGTTCATGGGGTTGGCAGGAGAGATCTTTAGAAGCCAGCTGTTATCCACCCCTCTGTCTGGAATGGGAAATCTTATTGTCCTGGTTAGTCCTACACATCCCTGGTTCTTAGCCTGCGTTTTCCCTTCTTGGAGAACTTTTTCTTTCTCCACAGGTACATAATTTTGTCATAGGATGTGTTACATCCCCTTGTAGTATGATTCACAAGTCTGCCTCTATGCTAGGCTCTGAACACTTTGAGGGGATCAAAGATATCTTAATTTTATCTGAGACCTTAACTTATGGCTGGAGCTCAGTAAATGCTGGTTGGGTGAACAAGCATACACATGTCAACACGTTTACTCCTTAGGTTGAGAAAAATTGCAATAGATGGATTCAAGTGGAATTCTTGTGCCTTGTGAAGTTTCTGGGTCAGGACTATGTCAGCTTGTGGGCTATTTATTTCCCTTCATGATCTAGTCACACGTGATTTCGGCTCATATCAGGATGATGACAAATTGACTCACTTGACAGTAGTCAAAACAACCGATGTCAATGTGTTTCAGGATCCCGACAGCGCGATGAGCCCTGTCTTTCTCACAGACTACAAGCAAAGTGGTGAAGTCATACATGGAATTGGACAGTCAGGTCCATAAAAATGTAGAACAGACAAAATGTACCTAAGATTTCATCAGAGGGAAGTGAATTTGCCACGATTTCTCTAATTTGATATTTTGTAATACTTGACGGTGAGCTATGCCGATGCTGCCTTTACAAAGGGTATATTATACATCCTCCTGCAGATGAGAAGCTGTGAGCTAACAACAGCAAAAATATAGACATGTGTTGAAGTGCAAATAGCCACAAGTGTGAGGCGTGTATCCCAATCATTACAATAGAAAATTGGATTATTCTAAGCTTTCTTCCTTACATCTTACTGGGTTGAAACATGAGGAATCTCAGGAGGTGTGTGTGTGTGTGTGTGTGTGTGTGTGTGTGTGTGTGTGTGTGTGTTAAGAGCATTTATCATGAGATCTCCCTCTTAAATTCTGAAGCGCACAATGTGTGCAGTTTACTACAGACACTACATTGTACAGCAGATCTCTAGACCTTATTCATCTAGTATAACTGAAACTTTGTATCCCTTGAACAACACCGTCTATTAAAAAAAGACAAAAACAAAAACAAAGGGACACAAGGAAACTCTGAAAGGCTTTAGATATATCTCTTACCTTGAGTGTGGTTATACTAGCGCAGGTGTTTTCATATGTCCAAACTCATTAAATTGTATATATTAAGTATGTGTAATTCTTTGTATATCAATTATACCTCAATCAAGCTAAAAAAGAAATCAGTCAAAAATTATTTTTTACTACTTTTTTTTCTTTTTATAAAGACTAAGAAGGGACAGACCCAAAGTAATAACCAAGGAGATTAAGAAGAGGAACCAAAATAAAATAATTGCATGCTGAAATCAATAAAAAGGACAAATCCTTAGAGCAAAACAAGGCAATAGAAAGCTTGTTTGGGGATAAAGCAGTGGGTTGAATGAAGACCCCACAGCTCCTTGGAAAGACCTTGCTAGAGAATTCTTTTTTTGAAATTCTGGTTTGACCCACCCTGCCATTCAACTCAGTGCTAACCTCCAGATACAGCTCAGGAAGATGTTAGGCATAATAAGGTACGGAGATAAATACCCAGAACTATTTAGTGGAGAATAGAGAAAATACAATTAGTAAGAAGCCGGAAGTGCATGATAGAGGACAAATGTGCTTAATGCAGCTACTTGATAATTACTAAGGTGTCCCAGGCACAGAGCAGGACATACGCTGTCATCTATTTGAATGTTTATCAATTTGGCCATGTGGCAAACAGGACACTCTTCCTAGATCTGCTGACTCTGAACCAACTTGATTGGTGTCACTTCTCAGAAAGGAGTGTCAGCACTTTCCATCAAAGACTCTCCCTGAGTACTAGAAATGGGTCACATGTGTCTAAACTTAGTGAAAATTATAAGCCATAATTTGGATCACCAAAAAGTGTATGGCTGTTGCCCAGGAGACCCCAAACACCAGGGCCAGACTGTAAATACTTCAGGCTTTGCAGGCCATACAGTCTCTGTTACAACTACCTAACTCTGCCTTGTAGCACAAAAGCAGCCAAAAGCAACATGGAAAAAAACTGGGGAGTCTGTGTTGCAACAAAAGTTTATGGACGATCATGGAAATTCAAATTTCTTTTCATTTTCATATGCCACAAAAGAGCCTTCCTCTTTTTTTTTATTGTTAGTTTCAGGTGTACAGAACAATGCAATAGTTACCCTTTTCACCCTCACAAAGTAACAACCCCCCTCCCCCCATC
>NW_017731567.1:761326-812386 GCF_001890085.2 Hipposideros armiger | reverse complement strand
TAACAACCCTCAGTTCTTCCTCTGTGTCTCTGAGACTATCTCCATCCACTTCTCCCATCCATTCAGTTCCTTAGAATCCACGTATAAGTGAGATCATATATTTGTCTTTCTCTGACTGACTTATTTCACTTTTCCTCTTTTGATTTTATCATCAATTTAAAAATATAAACATATTCTTATCTTGCAGATCATGCAAGCACAGGTGGCAAGGCTGGGTTTGGTCCACGGTTTGTAGTTTGCTGACCCCTAACATAGACTAACTCTAGTTAGAGACAAGAGTTAAGGATTGATTCTTTTTGTGTGTATATATATCCAAAAGTGTCAGCTAGAGTTATTTATCTTGCCTTAAATCTAATTGGCTTGGACGACTATTTTATGAAGTGGAAAGCCAAAGGCCAAAGCTTCTCTCTCTCTCTCTCTCTCTCTCTCTCTCTCTCTCTCTCTCTCTCTCTCTCTCTCTCGTCTCTCTCTCTCTCTCTGCATCTTTTCTCTGTCTCTCACATTCATCTCCATCTCTAATACTCTATGTCCTTCTCCCTCTCCCACCCAACATTTGTCATCTCTCTTTTATTTCCACTTCTCAGTTCCACTCCAATTATAATGCAGTAAAATTTAGCAATATCTTTTGTTGACCTATATTTGCTAATGCTTTGAAATGGTGGGAAAAATTTAAAAAGAGATAATATTTTTAGTCACATGGAAATTATATTAAATTCACATTTCTGTGACAATACATCATGTTGTTTTTGGAATATAAGCTACAAATTACATTATAATAAGTAAGTTTTTGTATGTAGTGGGAAAAAAAGAGTTCATACAATCAGACAGCCCTGAGTTCAATTTGAGCCCCACAAAATAAGTAGTACATATAATCATTTCTAAGCAACACAACTAAATTTCAAGGAAATTTCAAAATGTTTTTAAGGTAAATAAATTGAGACCTGTTTTAATGAAATCACTTGCCCAACATTTAAACCTGGTAAATGACACAACAGAGATTCAGACTCAAGTCAGGTTATAGGAAATTTCTTCCTCTAACAATGATGTGTTGTCATTTCCTATCAAGTCTGTCTTTTTTTTTTTCTTGTGTAGGCAGTTCTGTACAGAAAGTTCTAGAAATAATCAGAACAGAGATTGATCTCTTCAAGGAGTAAAATCTTAGAAGAGGGAAAACTGAATCTCAGAGAGGAAAAATGATTTCCAGAAGAACTCATGCATTGCCTCTGGGAGGCAAAACAGGCATGTGTGGAAAGAAGTATAACAATTATTGTGTAATTTTTGAATCAGAGAAAGGGAGTGGTTAACAGACAGTTTTAGAAAATGGACGAGACAGAAACTGTAATGTGAATGAGTGGACTGAGGCCTGGCCCTTCCAGCCCAAGGCAGTGGACACAGCTCCCTGTAAGGGGAGGCAATACCCCTTCTTCCACAACTGCCCCCCACCTCACAGGGAAAGAGAGCCCCTTCCTCAGCACATTCTAGGATATAGCAATAACCAGTCTAGAGGCCTCAGAATCTGACAAAGAAAAATGACCAGTTCCCTGAAGAGATCAAGCAACCAGGAAGTAAAAACCCATGCAGAGTAATTATAACATTGACCCAAAGAAAGAATACAGCTGAAGCTTTAGATGAAAACGTGAGTAAAAACATGATAGCAGTTAGGAGAAAAGTATGTCCCAAAACACATTTTAGAGTTAGAAAAAAAATCATGATTTTTCCCATTAAACAATTCAGTAGATTATTGTTGAGAGCTTTACTATTGACGTATAAGAGCAAGTGAACAATATATGAAAAAGCATAGAGCAAAATATAAAATCCTAAAACACTGAAGACAAAGAGAGAACTTTAGAGTCTAGACCCCTGTGGTAGACACACCAATGGTCCACCTGACCCCCCTTCAACTGCCCCAGCTCTAAGACCCTTCAGGGTTTGCTGAGGCTGCAGAGAGCTAGGGCATACCTGCCCCTACCCCCACCCCGAGGGTTGTCCACATCTAATGACTGATCAATACTTAGGCATAAAGACCCCAGCCTTCTGGGCCACCTTTGGACAACTCCGATGGGCTGTCTGTTCCAGAGCTCCCTGCAGGGTTGGAAGACATTTTGCCAGGACTTTTACATGATTCAACATCCCCTCTGCCCAATCTTGTTTTCTTCCCTTCTCTTCCAAAGGAGTTGATTCCTAATAAATACTCTGCCGGTTAAACTTCATCTCACATCTACATCAAGAGATGCCAAACCACAACTGATACTGAGAGTGGTCTGAGAAAGCAGGTGTTATGAGGGGTTCTGGAGATGGACCACCTGCTGCCCAGCTGCCAGTAAGGACGGCCCACCTGTGGTAGGTGAGACATCATCAGCCCGTTCCCAGAGAGAGCATACAGCAAAGGTCCCATGAAATCATTAGCTTCACAGCTGCCTGGGCGCCCCTGGGACCCTTGTGTCCAGGAACCAGCAGGGAAGGAAAGGAATCATCACCTCAGCGTGGTTAATTGACCGATTATCTGTGAGATGTTGGACTGATCTTACAAAATGGGGGCAGACAGGAATACACGCAGCACCCAGGTGAGCCACTCAGGGATGATTTCGTAATTTCTTGCCCAATTGTAACTCTCAAAGGGTAATTTAACAACTAGAAAACATGAAACAACATTTACATTTTACTTTGGAAAGAGATGTGCAACCCAAGAATTTTATCTCCAGCCCAAGTTTTTTAAATATATACCAGCAGTAAAAGAATTAGAAAATATAATTTCCAAAATTATATGACTTAACAATATGAAAAAATAGAAATAAAGCTCTAAGAATGCATATTTTTCTCACCATGAGGTGTTATTTAACACACTAAGAATATTAAACATGAAAGTCCAGAAATGCTAATTATTGAAGAGGATGTGCCTGAAATTTGTCTCCAAGTCACATTTTGAGGTTTACAAATTTGAAATTGTTGACATCTTTGATTGTTCTATGTAATATTTGTATTTGAGAGACTATTCTTTCTATAGGTGCTAAGATAACTGGGAAAGTCAGAGAAAATTCTGCTAAATGAAGAATATCCTCAAGTCTATTTTTCCTGTTATAAGATTTTATAAATTGAAACTCAAATATTCTCATGGTTTTGTTCCCCCCGGCCTCCATTCAGAGTGTATTTTCTTCAATAAATATTTTGATGCAGAAAGACTCATCAAATAATTCCTCTACTCATATTATTAAGGTTTCAAAATTGGATGCTGCAAAATTAGGCTTCATTAATTTCATTTCATTCTATTATTAAATGTGAATTTAACCAAGGAACAATAACAATTCCAATGAATTTTTTTACTGAGTTAAGATGTCTCAAAGTGCAAATATGGAATTTCAAAATAACACCTCATCCATTATTTGAGGACTCATTATTGAATCTGTTAAAATCCTATTTTGACTTTGTTGTGATTAATGCCAATGACTTCTCATTTGCAAGCTTTGTTTTCAATAATTATAATTCAATAAAACTGTCAAAATATGAAGTTTCATAGATTGCACATTTTTATATTTGATTAAAGTATTCCAACAGGTTTTGTTTATAAAAAAAACAACCGGAATTTTAAAAATTCAATTGCAGTAAATACGTTTCAATACAATAAATTTCAATGTAAGTCACACTGATGACTTTCAAAGTAGTTGTAATGAGACTCAAACTTTTCTAAAGTCTAATTGATGATGAACAGCAATGAGAAGTGTGTACATTGCTGATGAATTTTTAAATTTATTTTTAATTGTGGGAAGATAAATATACAATTTATCATCTTAACCACTTGTAAGTGTACAGTTCAGTGGTGATAAGTACATTCACACTGTTGTGCAACCAATCTAGAAAACTTTCTTCTGACAAAACTGAGTATCTATACCCATTAAATAAGAACTCCTCATTTCCTCCTCACCCCTAGATTCTGGCAACCAGCATTTACTTTCTGTCTCTGAATTTGACTTTGTCTTTTTATGACTAGCTTTTGTCACTCAGCATAATGTCCTCAAGGTTCATCCATGTTGAAGCATGTATCAGAATTTCCTTCCTTTTAAAGGCTGAATAATACTACATTGTCTATGTATACCACTGACAAAGACTCCCTCCTTGATCAAACTTCAGTTAGGCTCCTCTGAGCCCTCTTCACAGCTAGGCCTCAATCTTGGCCTAAATCTTGGCTCTTGTCCTATGCTGGGCTTGCATAGCACAGTCTTGGCAAGAATACTTCCAAGTCAGTATAGCGAGAATCTACCATCCTTGGTATCTGATGAAGTTCCTCATCCCCGACCTGAAATCTAAGCCCTTGGCCTGCCTTCAGCATGAATCCTGTTATGTCTAAGTTAGTTTAGCAAGAGTCCCCCTCCTTTGATGTTTTCTCTTTAATAGTTCACTGACCCCCTAACTGTGCTTGTTGACTGTAAATCCCACTTGTCCTTGTATTCCCAGTCTTTCCTCACTCCAACGCCCTAATTGCAATAGTCTTAAATAAAGTCTCTGAATAGTTTTATCTTTAATGTCACATTTTGTTTATCCATTGACCACATGGACGTTTAGGTTGCTTCTATCTTTTAGCCACTGCAAATAATATTACTATGAACATGAGTGTACAAATATTTCTGAGATCCTACTTTCAATTATTTTGAGTATATACCCAGAAGTGGAATTGATGGATCACATAGTAGTTTTGTTTTCAATTCTATGGGGAGCGTCCATACTATTTTCCATAGTGGCTACACCATTTTACATCCCTATGAAGAGTGTACAAGAGTGCCAATTTCTCCATATCCTCACCAACACTTCTTATTTGTATTTATTTTTCTCCGAGTAGCCATCTTAATGGGTGTGAGGTGATATCTCATTACGGTTTGATTTATTTTTCCATAATAATTAATGATATTGGTTATATTTTTAGGTCTTTCTTGGCCATTTTCACATCGTCTTTGGAAAAATGTCTATTCAAGTCCTTTGCACACTTTTTAATTGAGTTGTTTTTGTTAATGAGTTGTAGGAGTTCATTATATACTCTAGATAATAACTTCCTATCAGGTATATAATTTGTAAATATTTTCTCCCATTCCATAGGCTGTTTTTCACTCTGTTAATTTTGTTGTTGTTATAAGTTTTAATATTGATGTAAGTTTTATGTTTTTACTTCTGTGATCAATGGTTTGGGTGTCATAGCTAATAAATCATTTGCAAAACCGATGTCATAAGATTTCCCCCTATGTTTTCTTCTAAGAGTTTTGTAGCTTTAGCTCCTATGTTTAGGTCGTTACTCCATTTTTTATTTAACTTTTGTATATGGTGTTTGGTAAGGGTCCAACTTCATTATTTTTGTATATGGATATCCATTGTTCCCAGTACCATATGTTGAAAAGACTGTTCTATCCCCATTGAATGGTTTTGTCATGCTTCATGAAGATCATTTGACCATCTATGTGAGGATTTATTTCTGGGCTCTCTATTCTATTCCATTGATCTATATGTATGATTTTTACATATAGATTGTATTTTGTTATGTTATGTTGATAATAAGTTTTAAAATTGAGACATGTGAGACCTCCAACTTTGTTATTTTCAAGATTTTTTGGCCCTATGGGGTCCCTTTGATATTCCATATAAATTTTAGGATAGACTTTACAATCCCATTTACAAAAAATGCTAATGGGATTTTGATAGGGATTACATTAAACATGTAAATTGGGTAGTGTTGACATCTTAACAATATTAAATCTTCTAATCCATCAGCATAGGATATTTTTCCATTTACTTGTGTCTTCTTTAATTTCTTTAAATGATGTTTTATAATTTTCAGTGTGCACATCTTTTGCCTCATTGTTCAAGTTTATTCCTAGGTATTTTATTCTTTTTGATGCCACTGTAAACAGAATTATTTTCTTAATTTCCTTTTCATGTTGTTCACTGTTGTTGTATAGTATGTTCATGGTATATATAAAAACAACTGATTTTTATGTATTGATTTTTTATCCTACAATTTTGGAGAATCCTTTTATTAGTTCTAGCAGTTTTTCATGTGTGTGTGTGTGTGTGTGTGTGTGTGTGTGTGTGTTTGAAATCTTTAGGATTTTCAACATATAAGATCATATTCTGCAAATAGAAATAATATTACTTCTTCCATTCCACTTTGGATTTATTTTTATTTCTTTGTCTTGCCTAATTGCTCTGGTTAGGATGCCCAGCACTTTGTTAAAGAGAAGTGGCAAAAGCAGGCATCCTTATCTTTGGCTAATCTTAGAGGGAGAACTTTCAGTCTTTTGCCACTGAGGATGAAGTTAACTGTGTGTTTTCATATATGGTCCTTATACTGTTGAGGTAGTTTCCTTCTATTCCTAGTTTGTTGACTGTTTTTATCAAGGGTGTTAACTTTTTTCAAATGCTTTTTCTGCATCAGATGGATGATCATCTGGGAGTTTTGTTTCATTTTTTTAATCTTCATTCTGTTTAATCTTCATTCTGGTACATGTTACAATGATTGATTCTACTTTTTTTTTTCCTGTCCTAAGGAAGAAGCTAAAAAATGGTGCCATGTTGGATTTTCCCCCCAATACTACTTCTTATGTTTCCAATCCAAACTCAAATGTAGAAAGCAACAAGGGTACTCCTCAGAAAGACTGGTGTGCTTGTCCGAAGGGACGCTGATATCAGACTTTTATTTGCTGAGATATAGAATTTCAAAGGCCTATCCTGTTCCATTGCTGGGTCAGAGCATATCAAATGCTTTCTTTGACTTGCATGTTTGGTAAAACAAAGGGATTTGGTGTCATTGGGAAGCTTAAATCTAAAACGGGGCTGGACTGCTTGAACTTTCACTACAAAGAGAGCAAAGACAGCTTGGACTAAGAAGCAGAGATCCAAGTTTTACCAAAGAGCTAAGAGAGCTGAACCAGAGTCCTTCTAAAATAGTACAACCAAAAAGTCCTGTCTGCCGGCTCTGGGGCCCCAGCAGGAAATGCAGGAGCTGAGAGGACTGAATAGATCAGACTGAAATCTTAATGTAGGCTTGACGGGACTTTTAAAAATACTTGTATCTAGAAATGGGACTTTTTTATATCTGAAAATGACCAAAAAAAATCCATGGGATCTGTTCAAATATTGGACTGGGAAAGGGAGGGATACTGCAGTCAAGGAACAAAGGAAGAAAAAAAACACTGTTTTCCTTCTGCTCTCCTAAGTCCAGCATGTCCAGTATACTAGAGATAGGCATGTAATACATGGAAGGATACTGACTACACTGTCGCTATTTTTTTAAAAGATGTCATTTCATGTTGAAATTGTCATAGTTTATAGAGGAGGTAAGATTTTAGGATATGAAGTAAAGTTAAGAGAGGTGGGGGTGGTACACAACATTCCAAACAGGGAAAAACTAGAGTAGTGAAAACAGGAATGTTGAAGATTTTGCATAGGAAGGTGAAGCATCTAGTGTGGACAAGGAAGCTTTATGTAGAATGTAAAATGTTAAAAGATCTGGAAAAATAGATTGGAGTATAATCCTGAAGGTCCTCACGAGTTTAAGAGGTTAGAATTTTTTGGGGGGGAGGGGTGTGTGTGGATGGAGGAACAGCAGTGAAATGTTTCAAATTCCAGAACTGACCATGGGATGATCAAAATAATATTTTAGGATGTGTAAGCTGACACAAGGAAGCAAACAAGGGGAAATGTGTCAGAAAACAACTTTAAGATTGCAGCTACACCATTACAATGCTGGTCATTTGACTCCAAAATTTCACATTATTAACCACTGTATAGTCAGTTTACAATCAGGTCTATTATAAAGATCCTTATATAACTGCCATTCTCCTTGTGATAGTGGAGAGAGGGGAGGACTCTATGAATCGTTAGGGCCTTAATTTTATTTCACATCATTCACTGCTTTCATCTCATGATGATACTAATGTGACCTTCACTAAAGTGAATACTACTGATTCATCAGGAGTCCAAGAAATTACTCTGCACAGCTCTAAAACAATTCAAAGTGAGAACCAGAACCCATATTTGTACCCAAGCTGGATTTGTTTTTGGTGGTTTTATTCTTGTTTCTTAAGTGTTCTGTGTTTATTCTTCAGTGAGACGTCCTCACAGAATTATTTGCATGTATTTTGACTACGGTCTTAATTAGGGTCCTTTGCCATCACAGACCTTTCAAGTCCCATGAGCCCAAGAATCTGGTGTCCATTTCATCTTTCCATAAAGCATAATGCTTTAAACTAAGAATATCTGTGAAGATGTCACTGGAAGTGTTGGCCTTTGCTGGGCCTTTGTGGACTATCCTCAGGTAGGTTCTATGAGCCTCGATTGTTCATAAAAAAGTGATTGACCTACTTCTATTTTTTCCCTATGTTGACCTTGCTTTAATGGCAAAGGTCTTTACAGAGACTCGCTCAGCAGTGATGATAGTAAAATACTTAAAGATCTCACTCTAATATAAATTGAATTCTTTAGTCAGGAATATTCTCTCTGTTTGACAAACATAAATGAGAGATAACACTACTGTTCATAACACAGGATGCAATTGTGGACACAACTTACACTGAAACTTTTGCTTATGATAAACTCATTTTATTTTATTTTTTCTCATATATTGTGCTTGGCTCTTTTTTTTTTCTCCATTTGGGAACATGGAAAATCATATGCATTTAGTTTACAAAAGAAGTGTGGCATTTTCCCCCTTTGATATCAAAACATTTATTAATGTTTGAATGGAACTTTCAGAAGTCAAGCAGATTTAATTTGAAACTTATGAATAAAAGATTTGCACTTAGATTAAATTTTTCTCTAAGGCACTTGTGTCTTTCTTTATTGATCATTATGTTGCACAAGGAAGTTGTGCTAATTCATCGTGCTGCTATTTTAATTACGGCTCAACTGAATTTATTCACTCAGAGACACACTGGCAGCATTTCCAGGCATGGGGCAGCACTCTAAACTCTTTGTTTGCCATACTTCTTTTTTTTTTTTTTTTAGAGAGAGAACATTCATGCAAATGAGGAGAAAAAGTCTCTGTTTCAAGTCAATCAATTTCAATAAATTATTTTAGAATCAATATAGGCAAAGCCCTAAAGAACTTCGACACTTTCCAGATTGAGGTTCAAGACTGCCCAGGATTATGTAACAAAATTAATTCACAGTTTTCAACTCTTCTCCCACATATAAAGTTTAAAATGTTGAGGAGTTAGAGATTAAGGAGGAATTTTAGAGGAAGCTGTTGGGGTTCTATGAGTGCCACTATCCCTGAGAGGTAAGGGATGAGAGTTCCTATCCCTTACCTCTCAGGGAAAGGGGTTTCAGATAGACACTTAGCCTAGGGAAAGGGGTTTCAGATAGACACTGAAGGTGCTTATGCTATGTCCTAGAAACTTGAGAAGCAAAGTGGAGACTCACTTCTGTCCCCTGCTGAAAAATCTAAAGAGACCACTTGAAATAGCACCATAGCAACAGCAGTTCAAGAGCAGCTCATCTGCCTATGAAGATGAGCCTGAATGGTTGGTACCTATGAACTGCTACAGAGGGTCCCATACTTACGATGGTGCAACTTACAATTTTTCAACTTTACGATGGTGTGAAAGTTACATGCATTCAGTAGAAACCATACTTTGAATTTTGATCTTTTCCCGGGCAAGCAATATGCAGGTATGATACTCTCTCGTGGTGCTGGGAGGTGGCAGTGAGCCTCAGCTCCCAGTCAACCACGTGATCACGAGGGTAAACAACTAATACTCTACAGTGTACAGTTGACCCTTAAACAACACAGGGGTTTGGGGTTCTCACACCATGCAGCTGAAAATCTTGGTATAACTTTTGACTTTGCCAAACTTTACTAATAGCATACTGCCAACCCAAAGCCTTACTGATAACATAAACAATCAACTAACAGGTTTTTTTGTGTTAAATGTATTATATATTGTATTCTTATAATAAAGTAAGCCAGAGTAAAGAAATCGTTTCTAAGAAAATCATAAAGAATAGAAAATACATTTAGAATATTTATTGAAAAAAATCTGCATTAAGTATACCTGTAAAGTTCAAACACTCGTTCAAGGCTAAGCTCTGATTTTTAGTAGTGTAGATGTATTGAATGCATTTTCAACTTGCGATATTTTAGCTAACAATGGGTTTATCAGGATGTAACCCCATTGAAAGCCCAGAAGCATCTGTAGTAGACCATGCCTAGCGAGCAAAATGGAATGAGAGACTCTCATTCTCCCAGGCATGGACAAGCAAGGGATCTTGAAATATCTCTTGAACATAAGAATTGTATTTCCTGTTACCTGCAAAAGTCAGAATTGACCAAACAATAAAATAACACACTTGTCCATCTAGAGAATTAGAGATTTCCCACTGATAGGAAAGGGTCTTGTAAGAATTTGGGGCACTTCTCAATAAGTGAATAAGTCAACATTAAACATCTAGGCCCAGGGAGCACCAAACTCAGCTCATTCACAACATTTTTTGGAATGAAAGAACTTCCCAACCATTTTTACCTCTCTTTCCTTCATTGCAAAAAAGTGTCCTCAGGTCCAACTGGTCAGAAATCTATTAGCAAGGTAAGAGAGAAACCTCAAAAGTGCTGGTAGTGGAAAGAGAGAAGCAATCTATGAAGCCTCACTTCCACCCGTGCACATAATCAGCTGGTTCAGGTTCTAGCTAAGGGATGGGATGGGAAAGCTGGCCTCCAAAGCTCTAAGGTTTTGATTATTACACTGTTCTGCACACATTAATTGAATTGAGTCTCCTTTGTGGATAGAAGTTACACAGACCTTTCCATTCTCTAAGCGTGAGCAGCAAATTCCTGAGCCCTGACACAGTTTTCTGGTTCAGGTGGGCAGGAAGAATCAGTCCCACAATATGGGTTTAAATGGACAGGAGGGGTGGGGAGACATGTTGTTTTTGACATTGTTGCTAAATAATGAGTCCTACTTATTTAACATAATAGTTTCAATTGTCTTATCAGCATTCATGTGGCAAATATGTGATTGCTAAAAATCTTTCTTTGTTTACAAACCTGTCAGGTCTTTGTCCTCTTAAAGTTATTCCAGAAACCCAAGGGCTCTGGTTACTAAAACTGTGATCTTGGAATCATCAATGAGATCATGGTTGCTACTGGCCTTGCTTCACCTGCTCCATGTTCTGTAATCTGGCTTCACCTCCTGAGATATATAGGGAATGTCTCTTTTCAAGATCACTCATGGCTTCTCTTCCTGAATTGTTAAATTCTATGCAAAATGTACAGACTTTCTTTTAACTCAGTTAAACTCTCCCTTCGTATGTTCCTCTTCCCTCATGACTTTTGTGACAACCCTCCAAGCTGGACTCACTTTGTAAGAATTCAAGCTTGCAGACAATCTTCTTGAATTTCAGACCCCAACTCACCACTATAGCTGTGTGCCATGGGACATCATTTATTCCCCATAAGACTTCATTTCCCCATATATAAAATGAGATAATAATTATATTATTATAGATAATATGCACAATGTCTATTATAAATTACTGGGTCTTTCGGAAAGTCATGATGTATTTTGTCTATGTTTTTCAAAGGTCATTTATTTATATAAAGAACAAAGATCAATCAATGATATATTGCCCGTTTTGTTCCATAACCTTTTCCATCTTTCAGTGAGGTTCATAATTCCTCATTCATAGAAGGACCTGTCTTTATTTGCGAAAAACTGAACAAGGTGCTGATTTACAACCCCATTTGAACTGAACGTTATACAATGCAAGGAGTTTTGAAGAGAGCGAAACAAGTGGAAGTCTGATGGTGCAAGATCAGGCGAGTATGGTGGGTGTGGCAGCACATCCCATCCAAGCTCCAATCATTTTTGACGGGTGCTCAAACTTGTGTGTGGTCTCGCGTTGTTGTGATGAAACACAACTCCTTCACAATTAAAAAGCTCTGGATGTTTCTGGATGATGGATTCATTCAAACTGTTCAATTGCTGACAGTACACATTCGAATTGATTGTTTGGTTCCTTGGTAGGAGCTCGAAAAACACAATACCTTTAAAAATGAGAGCATAACCTTCCTCTGATGAATGTCTGCTTTCAATGTCATTTAAGGCAAATCATCACATCGGGACCAAGACTGTTTGCACACCACATTGTTGTCAACAATCCACTTCTCATCACCATTTATCAGTTGCTTCAAAAAAGGATCATTTGCCTCACGTTTACTGAGCATATTGCAGATGTTTATACATGCCATCAAATGAACTTTGAGTTCATGTGGAATCCAAATATCGAGCTTGCTTAGGTATCCCAGCTTCTCCAGGTGGTCGTGAACGCTTGAATGATAGGTGTTCAATGTTTCTGCAATCTTTCATGTCATGTTAATGTGGGTTTGACTCGATCAATGCCTTTATTTTGTCATCATCAACCTGGGTGGGCCTCTCTGACCGAGGAGCTTCATTGAGATCAAAATCACCAGCATGGAATTTCGTGAACCATCTTTGACATTGAAGTTCTTGTAGAGCACTGTCACTGTAAACTTGATGCAACTTTTCACAAGCTTGACGTGTGTTCTTCCCTTTATGGAAGTAAAACAGTACAATATGGCAAAAATGCACGGTTTGGTCTTCCATCTTCAACTTGTTGTAAAATCTCCAGAACTCAACCAAATTGCTCAATTTTTTTTAGAAGGAACCTAGAACTGTTAGCTGTCAAATGACATAGTAATAACATAGATGTGAATGACTCTAGTACTTCCAAAAATGAACTAGTGCCATCTGTTGCAAACATGCATCATGACTTTTCCAAAGACCCAATATAATAAGCAGTCAATATTAACTATGTTTTATAATTTTGATTGTCAGAATCATCTAGTCTCTCTCTTTACATCTCCATCTTGAATTCAATTCTTTATCCTAGACATCAAATATTTGTATTTCCTGGAGTTACGTCTTTGGGTCTCTTCTATGCCCAACTGCCCAATTTATATATTCAATTTATTTGATTTCTTTTATTCCTAAAATTATCACCCATATCCTTAAAATTTACAAGTTTCCTTCAGGCTCATACCTCCCTTCTGAACTATAGACCCAAATTATAGCTGCTTATTGAAATTTCCTACTGGATAGATGTTACCTCTTCAAATCCAACAATTCTAAAACCAACTCATTAACCATTCTTCTGGTCCAATACACACACACACACCACACCACACACACACACACACACACACACACACACACACACACACACACACACACACACACCTCTTTTTAGCCCTTCATTTCCTAGTTACTAACACCATGGACCTTCTAGTCACTTAAGCCAAAAATGAATGATTTGTCCCAGGTTCTTTTTTCTCCCTCATTTCCCATTCCAATTTGTCACTAAACCCTGTAAATTCTGCCTCCCAAATATTTTCCAAATCAATCAACACTTCTCCATTGCTATTCTAATAATTAGAGATAAAATAAAGGCTTCCAGCCAAAGCACACATAGTTCTTCATGGTTTAACTACTTTCCGTCTTTTCTCTAACCACTTTCCCCCCCTTAACTCTGACTGTCAATCGCATCAATTATTTTAAGTTTCTGGAATGCACCAGATTTTCTCTTGCTTTCTTGGCTTTGAATATTGTGTGTACTCTGCCTGGGCTGTGACCATTTCTTTTTGTATGTGACTGACAATAAGCGCAAACAAGACGAGCACTTGCTGACCACATGATGCTATTCTATACTCTCAACAACTACATACAAGTATCATCACTATTCTCTTCTTAGAGAAGAGAAAAGAAGTTGAGAGAGGTTAAATAACATACTCGGTCCCTCAGCTGGAAATTGTTAGATCCAAGTTATTTGTTGGCTAAGTAAATGTTGGTTAGTTGTTGAATCTTATGACATGAATTGTTTTTTCTCTTATAAGGATATCAAAATGGAAAATCAACTATTTTTAGTAACTTATCCAAGATCCTATAGCTGGTTCATACTAAAGCAGAGATATGCTCATACACCCAGATTTAAATCTTCTGTTATACTTGTTTGCTTTTACAAATGTTTAGACAAAACAAAAAATAAATCATTATGGCATAAAGTAACCACAGTTTTGTTCAAACAATTCCCTTCACTATTCTGAACTTGCTCTTTTCTCTTCCTTTTAACCAATGGGATGCTTGAGATCTGAATAAAATATTACATCCTTCGTCAGAACTCTCAGACCTTCTGGTTTGTGATGATTTGCTCCTTCTCTATAAAGTCCTATGACAGTTCCAACCTACATCATCTGGCCTGGAACTTACTCCTACATAATTTGCATGGCTTCCTTTTTAAATCCTCTTTATATCAGTTAGCTTTTATTAAGTTATATGTTATAGAGTAAAACTCATACTCTTTTAAATATAGTTCTCTGGTTTTGCAAACACATAGTCATGTAACTACCACCAAAATCAAAATAAAGAAAAATTCCATTAACTCAAAAAAATTCCACATTCCCCTATGTAGTCATCTTACCCTCTTACCCTAGCCTCTTATCATCATTAATCTATTTTTTGTTTGCTATTTTTCAAGATGTCATATATATGGTAGCCTTTGGGGGCTGGTTTCCTTTGTTTACCTTAATGCATGTGAAATTCATCCACATTGCTGTGGTATTAGGAGTTTGTTCCTTTTTATTGCTGAGTAGTATTCCATACTATAATGTACCACAGCCTGTTTATTCATTGACCTGTGAATGGACATTTCATTATTTTCAGGTTTTGTCGATTATGAATATAGTTACAAATATTTGCATATGATTTTTGCATTAAAAAGCACTCATGTCACTCAGGTAAATCCTCAGGAGTGGGACAGGGGGCAAGTGAATATTTCGCTTTACCAAAAAATTACCAACTTATTTTTCCACAGTTAAGGTACCATTTGACATTCTCAACAGCAAATTATGAAAGTCCCAATTTCTCTGCATTTCTCACAAACCCACTGTATTGTCAGTTATTAAAATCTTTGCCATGCTAATCACAGTAGCTCATCATAGTTTTAATTTGTATTTCCCTAATGACTAATGATGTTTAGCATCCTTACATGTGCTTATTTGGTATCTACATGTCTTCTTCTTTGGTAAAGTATAAAACATTATTTCAAAACATTTCAATTATTGTTTGTTTTCTTACTGTTGAGTTCTAGGTGTTCTTTATTTCTTCTGGATACAAAATCCTTATCAGATATGTGATATAAAATTTTTTTTTTCAGTCTACACCCTATATTTTTTTCTTAAGAGTATCTTTTGATGAGCAGGCATTTTCTAAAAATTTTATACTTTTAGGTTTCATTTTTAGGTATATGACCCATTTTGAGTTTAAGAATCAAAGTTTTTGTTTGTTTTTGTTCTTTTGCATATCGATATTCAATTGTTCTGACATCATTTGTTGAAAAGATAGTCATTTCAACATTGAATTGCCTTTAGTCATCTGTTAAAACTCCATTGATCCTACTGCTTTGGTCTATTTCTGGACTATCTATTCTGTTCCTTTGATCTCTGTATCTACAATTTCACCAATACCTCCTTACATTGAATATTGCAGCTATGTAAGTCTAAAGATTAGGTCATGCAAGTATTCCATGAGTTTTGAAAAAATTTTAGTTATTTTAATTTCATGGCCTTTCTATATATCTTTAAAATCAGAATGTCAATTTTTACAAAGATTTTCTGCTAGAATTTTAACTTAGGCTACTTTGAAGCTAACAAGCAATTTGAGATCATTGACATAAATATTAATTCTTCCCAATCCATGAATATAGTATATATCCATTCTTTTAAATAATTCATTCACCTGTGTTTTACAGTGCTCAGTGTACAGAATTTTCACATTTTTTATTATATGGATTCCTAGTTATTTCATGTTTTGATACTATTGTAAATGGCTTTTTCAAATTTCAAATTTAATATATAGAAATGTGATTAATTTTTAAAGTTAAAATATAGCTGACATACAATATTATATATTAGTTTCAGGTATACAACATAGTGATTTCACATTTGTGTAGCCTATGAAGTAATCACCACAATAAGTCTAGTAATGATCTGAAGCGTGATTAATGTTTGTGTAATGACTTTATATCCTGCTTCCTTGCTAAACTCACTTATTAATTACAGTAGCTTTTTTTGTAGATTCTTTGGTATTTTCTAAATAGATAATTATGTTGTCTGAAAACAAAGACAGTTTTATTTCTTCCATCCCTATTGATATGAATTTATTTCTTTTTCTTACCTCAACTCACTGACTAGACCCTATAGTTTGTTGTTTTTTGGACCAGTAAGAGTGGACATATTTGCCTTGGTCTCTTTAGGTGCTCTTTAGGGGAGCAGCATTCAGTGTTCCATTAAGAAGTTACCCATCCATGTTTTTAGATGCCCTTTATTCTATTGAGAAAGTTTCCTTCTGTTCCTAGTTTGCTGAGGTCTTTTATCATGAATGGATGTTGAATTTCGCTAAAGTCATTTCCTACATCTTCTGAGAGGATCAAATGGTTTTACTTCTTTATATTGTTGATGTGATAAATCATGCAGATTAATTTTCAAATGCTGAACATGCATTATATTTTTACGATAAATTTCACTTTATCATGATACACACACACACACACAGCTATACATTTACTATATGTATTTCTTTTGTAAAAATTAAATTCTTCACCTGGAAAGATTTACCACAGGGTAAATGTTCTGTTCAACATTTGAATCAGTGACTGGAACAAAACAATAGAGTACAAGTTCAGCAGTATGGTGATCACATATGGAGCCGGATCAAAATGATTCTAAGGTGACAGACACAGACTATGTAAATCCCTATATTAACATAAAAAACATGCAACACAAGTATAAGGTATGTATTCTTTTTTTTTTTAGATTTTTATTGGGGAATTGGGGGATGGGAACAGTGCTGGGGAATTGGGGGAAGGGGAACAGAAAAGTTGCTGTCCTTTTGTTCTTCAGTATAGTTGTGGAAGATGTTGCTTCACTGGCCCAAGTTGGCACCATCATTGCCCTCTTCCCAGCAGAGGCAGATCAGTCACTGGCTTCTGGACGGCTGTTCACAGCAGCTGCTGGCCGCTCACGCTGGCTGCTGGCTACACAATGTAGCCCATGGCCACCCACTGCAGCAGGGGCTGCAGCCTATGCCATTGCCTGCAACTCACGGCAGCCCAGCTCCAGGTTGAGCTGTTGTTCAGCATCTTAGCTGTAGAGGGCAGTGTTACTGGCCCTCATATGTGGGATCTGAACCGGGGCCCTCTGGCCTCCCAAGCCAGCTCTTAACCAATGCTCCACTTGGCCGGCCCAAGGTATGTATTCTTTTAGGGAAAAAAAACTATCTTGATGTGTTTCTTTCATGGTACACCTAACATTCAACAATGTTATAAATTCCAACTTCAGTCTTTGATAGTTTTATGCTGCATTAAAGTATGAAAGTCTAAAATAAGAGAAGCGACATTTGTGCTGTGTGTCACTCAAAATACATCTCTCTTTTCCATTCAGAGCACAACAATTTATACATATATTTACATTTTTATACATATATACACATATATACACTAAGAATTTAAAACCTTATTTTGTTTGGAAAGCTTTAAATGTTTTTAAAACTATGAAACTACATGTTTTATCAACTAAAACATAAAACAGCTAATAATTCAACATTAAATTAACATAAAATTTTACATAAAATATAGTGAAATTTAAAATTGGATAATATTTAGAGGAGAGTAATCAGGATGTTAAAGAGAAGAGAAATTATGTCATAAAGGAAGTAGGAGAATTGGTGATGTTTTCCAACACTAAATGATTTTTAGTCTGAAAGTGGATTGTGCTTGTTCTAAGAATTGAAAATCAGAGAATCTCTAGGTAGGCAAGTGCTCTCTCCAGAAGTAGTGAATTCCTCATCACTAGGGTTGTTTATGCTTAGAATGTATGGAGATAGAATTCAAGCATTGAAGTGAAAACCTGGAGACAGACAGAATAAAACTATCACAGAAATGACCCACAGGCCTTGTAGCCATATGGAGGACCAAAAATGGAAATGTTTAAATGTGATTTAATCTCTCTGAAAATCAATTTAGTTGAGTAAACATCATGCAGCTTGGTGCTGCATAAGTTGCATTCTGAACTTCGCTTCTCCACGTGGAAGTTATAGTTCCTGAAACAGACAATAAAAATGAAACAGGTGTCCTCTGCTCTCTTGGTTTCCTTGGCAACAATGAGCTCAGTACACTTTAGGTGATTATGACGGTTGGTATAGTCTCCAACGGGAAGGCCAGTGCTAACTTGAGTACTCTTCTGGGTCAGAAATGCTCCAGAAGGTATGAATTAGTTCCTGAATTACATGCTAGTAAGGATCAGGAGAGGGAAGCTTGGAATAATTCCAGAGTCAAATGAGCCAGAGGAAACAGGGTGCCCCCGAACTACACTGTTTTATCATGACTTGCACATACCTGAGCTTCATAGGACATCAGAGCCCCGAATCAGCTCAAGAACCCCCCACTTGGAAGCATTTGAGATCTTGCTCCCCGGCATGTTGTCAGTTGGACACAAAAAAAGTCTCATAAAAATTCTAAAAAAAAAAAAAAGAACCCCCTCTTCATTTCCGTCCCTCTGAGCCCATATTGAAAGCAGAGTGCTTTAATAGATAGAAGCCAGAAAGTGAGGTTAAGTGAGTCACTCTTTTATACGAGAATTTGGGCTATGATTAAAAATATATACATATATGGACATGTGTGCTGGGAGACTCCCCCGTGATGGCCTTGAAGCTCTATGGAGAACCAAACTCCTGATGAAACTTTTCAGAAACCAGTTGTATCAAAGCACAGCCTACCTGCCTGGGGCTCTATCGGGGCCTGTTGTTTTTGTACTTCTGCCATTAAAATCTGTTATTCACCCCGGTGGATGTCCCTTGGCCTCTTCATGCAGTGTTTGGGATGAGGATTGCTTGGTTTTATAATAACTCTTATTCCCTCTGAAAGCTGAAATCTTTAAGAGTCGCCCCTGGCCTTAGAGATATGAAAGGATGGACTGGAACTTCATGGTAACCCAAGTTTCCATGACTCTGGTTGGTGTATACAAATATGGAATGGGAGAAGGGGAAGGGGGAAAGGGCTCTGTTACATTGTACTTTACCAAGACTCTTTTTTCTCCTTGGTTAATAGGAAAATAGATACTTTTTAAATCTTCAAACTTGCTGTAGGCTTCATGTCTAATGAGGTAAAATCCAATACTTTTTTCAAAGCATAGCACAGCTGGACTAAACCCAAATATTAGCAATTTGCATGCTCTGTATACAAGTACTGAGTATTTAAACAATGCACTTAGGCATACGGCTTGAGACACAGACAGACAGACAGACACACTCACTGGTTTCTAAGTGTTCCCTGGTCCTTAACAGCAATCTGTCTGTATAAGCCTCTTAACAAGCCAGAAATCCTGACTGAATTGTCTCATTTTAGTGAAGACATCATCACATCAGTCTGTAGCCCTGTTTTAGAGGCTTTGAAACAATTTCTTTATCTTTCCTTTCTTCTCTCCATATGTGAAAAACGGCACTCTTCAAATGTGATTTAATCTCTCTTAAAATCAATTTAAGCAAACTTCATTGTGCTAGATGCTCTCGCATTTTGAACCCAGCTTTCAAAGAAAGCACACTATTTTAGAGAAGAAAATAAGCAAATAATTACTACAAGGTACAAGTGGCCATAGAGCAGGATGGTTTTATGCACTTAGCTATCTGAAGAATCATGGAAAATTTCACAGGATAGTTTTGCTTGAGTTGAATTTTGAAGGGTGGATGGAAATTCTTCTTGGTAAGGATATTTCAAGTGGATAAGGAATGCACAGGGAGCTCAACATGGCTGTCAGATCAATGAAACGTTGCTTAGAGGGGATAGGATGGGGAACTCTGAAGAGAAAACTGGACAGATGGATGAGGGACGGATCAGGAAGGACTAATATGCAATGCTAAGAAGCTTGGACTTCACTCTGTAGAGAATGGGAGGCCTTTGTTAGATTTTAATCAGAGGAACAATTTGATCAGGTTTTATTTTAAAAAGAAAGTTACATGGACGCTAGATTAAATTGAGACAAGACTGGAGACTGCGAATCTCTCAAGATACCATTGAAGATCCAGGCCAGCAGTAATCAGGGTTTGAAGTAAAGTGGGTGTTGGAAATATGGGGGTAATCTAAAGAGGTAATTTGAGGGTAGAATCTATGAGATCAATCTACAAGTGATTGGAAATTGTGACAGAGGGTGAGAGAGTGCAGGGAAGTAGCATATGAGGAAAAGCAAGAGTCAAGGATAATTTCAAAATTTCAGAGATCACTTATTTAAATTTTTCTCCCTAGAAACATTGTGCCTTCTGTCTTTGCTGCTCAAAGTGTGGTCCATGTATTTACTTGAAGAATTAGCATCACCAGGAGATATACTGAAAATTACAAATTATTGGGCTTCTTCACAGAACTTCTGGTAACGAGGTTCAAGAATCTTGCCCTCCAGTTGATATGTAGGCATGCTAAAATAGTTTGAGAAGCACTGTTGTATGTGTTTATAACAAATGCTCTCTCTCTCCTATGAAAACTCTTCCTTTATTCTCAGCCATCTCTGACTTCTCTATTTCTAGTTCTGCTCCTGTCTGAAGCCTAAACAAAAGTCGCCTAAAAAATGGTGTCAAAATTTGGACGTGAGCTGCGTTTTTCCAAATACTAAATAGGAGGCTCATTCCATATGGCCGTAGCAATTGAATGGTAGTGCTGAGTTGTTTCCCAGCCCACTGAGCGTGGTGCCAATATGGTAGGTGCCTGCTTGTTATTGCATTAGACTAAAATGCTCACAAAGAATGGACACCACAGTACTTGAACTCATGTCTATTTTCTCTCCACAGTCCTCATTTTGATACTACCAATGATGGTACAGTCCTACTGTGATACCCTTTATTATAAATGCCGCCATTGTAAATGGTGCAGAAAAGAGAAGCTGAACTTACAATGCAATAGTGAAAGGATGGAAAACCTTGCTCCTAATTAGGCTCTTGAGTTTGAAAAACTCCATTCTTTTCATGAGACGAAATACTTCAGAGTGAGCATCAGGAAAAAGAGATGGTATATATGAACTGAGAATAGGAGACTGACAGACTAAAGTGAATGTCCAATTTATTGCGTTTTTGAATAGAGGTTTTCAGGGTTCCGCCTCAGATTGTTTTACACTATCTACTGTTCTCTTCCCACCATGCCAGTTTTTGGAGCTGTAACTTTCTCAATTCATCCCCTTCCTCTCAAATTATTAATCTCGCTATGTTTTGAATTCGATATACTCTTAAAAGACTATACTATTTTCTTCTGTTTCAAAGAAACTGCCTAGTATAATGAAAATGAGGATAACTGAAGAAAGAAAGGAAACAAAGGGGAAAAGCAAGGAAGGCAACACTTAAGAAAAAGATAATGAAAGCCCCCTGTTGGGCTCTTACACAAACGAGTAGACGCGAGGCTGTGCTGAGAATGCAACAGACAATAAAGGCAGAGCAATCACCTCCACTTAAGATCTCTAAACGAAGAAAAAATTTATACCCTTCCTGCTCCTATGAAGGAACAACATGACCACCCAGGAGGGATATAAGGAGAAATGGGGCTCTCTTTCTTTCACCAATGGAAAAAAAAACAAAAACAAGGGAGAGATAGCAAAAATATCTTCCAAATTATATAAATGGTAATATGCTGAGACTGTTTGTTTCTAAGCAGATATTTTGGACACTCTCCATTCAAATGAGGGCTGCCTCCATCATATGTGGTCCTGTAATTGTAAACTTACCCCAAACATGCTGCCAACGACTGACACAGTTTGTGGTATCTTCTTTGAGGGTTGTCTTCAGTATGCTATTTTCTTTGTCTTGTTCTGCATTGCGTTGGTTGGTTGGTTGGTTGGTTGGTCTGTGTGGTTTGCTATGTTTGTTTTGCTTGTTTTATTCACAAACTGGTCGTTACAATAATGTGCTATGCCGAGTCCCTGGTTGAATTCCGAGTCTCTGGTCCTGAGAGGCGCTTTTCTAGAGCCATGAATGATTGTCTGGCACTCATGCCAAGACAGAAAGTCAAGACTAAATTCATCCATGACTATTGTGACCTGGCTTTTGTGTTTCAGTCCCAGCTCCAGAGGTTTATTTCTGGGATGTCTTATTCCTGTGATACACCACTGGTCTTCCCTTCCTTTCCAGGTATCTCAGAATGCTGGCTAATCAGTCTTCCCTGTTATATGCAACGTGGGCTTTACAAGGGCCAAGCTGGATATTTCTACTCACTTTTAAGTAAACAGGCCCAAGCTGTTTGGTAGCGTTGCATTTCCAATTCACTATTGTGTTTTTCAATCCACCCGTATTGCTCCTGCAGTTAATAGAAATCTGTACTAGATTCCAGAAACAGGTTGACCACCATTCCTCAGTCTTAGTGGTAGCATATTTTTATCCTTTCTCCCTTTTCTTTATAAATAATTATTGGAGGTAGATAAAAGCTCTGTACATTCAGATGTTGTATTCCCTTATGCTCACATGCTGTATATAGTATCTTCTTTTCTTTTTATAAAATAGACCATACTGAATATTGTGCTGACTTCTCATAAGGAAAATAAGTAGGAGTGACAGATGTGCCTTTTTTAAAAACAAATTTTGCTTTTTTGCTTTGGTTTAATCCTCATTTGGTTGTGGATTAAAGCTCACCAAAGAATAGGGTGCTTCCACAGGCTGGGGACTGTCGTGGAGGCTAGCACATGTGAAGAAAACTCCCTGGCCTGTGGTCCTTCTGCTCAGTCCCACTGGAGCTCAAAGTCTGCATTCTCCACGTGGGAAGGGCATGCAGACCCTCAACCTCACCACCTTGGGGACGAGAACAAAGACTCCCCTCAGCCTGAGTAGAGTTTAGAAGGATAACTTGGCTGTTAGTCTGATAGGAAAATCAGGACACTCTCAGAAGTCAAAACTGTGTAGACAGGAATATTTAAAAAATTTACCAACATGGTCTGTTGAGAGAAACATTAGGAGGTATTGAAATGTGGCACAGGAATGACACCTATATATGTACCAAAGACAGCACACAAATTCAAAGTGTTGGTGCAAATTGTAAAGCCCAAGCCAAGGTTTCTCAATTTATCAGAATTACCTGGACTAATAGCTAAAAATGTAGAGCCCTAGGCTCCACCCCAGACTAGTTAAATCAAGAATCGCCTACGAATATCCAACCTTAAGAGCTATTCTAATGATTTTAAAGTGTACTAAATTTGAAAAACTAGTATATTATCCTAGGTTTTAAAAGTATATTATCTCAGGGTTTTAAAAGGCTATATGAGTCAGTATATTGTTTTTCAAGTTATTTTATAAATTAGATAAGTATCATGATAGCTTTATATATTTTATAAGTAGAGCAAATATAAAACTATTGAGAGGCTGTAAAAATAATATATATGCATATGTATATAAATATTTCCCTTAAAGACATATTCTTGGAACAGTTTATAAACTGAAAATTCTAATTATTTCTTTCAAGTCACCTCGTTTCAGATGAACAGGTTAGCGGAATTCCACAGCTATTAAAATAGAGTCAATTTCCTGGTCATTATCAATTAGACTTGCATGCTTCAGACTCAAAAACCTTTTAATGTTCCCAGGCCATATCCCCAAGCTTAGTCAATTTTTAATATAAAACCCCTCTCTAATAGATATTGATTTCCCCATGTCATTATTTAGGCTGAACCATTATTACATTATACCTGAAAAGCTTCTTAGATGCTTATAGAATCTCCAAAATGCCACATTTAATCATTCCAACTAATTTGTAACAAAACCTACAGTATACCCAATCTAATAAAGCAGGAAACTTATATGGGGTTTAAACAATTGGAATGAAAGAAGACAAAGTGTTCTCCTTTGTTGATGCTAGGATTGTACACCTAGAAAACTCATTGAAAAGCTATTACAACTAATGATTGAGGTCAGTAAGTTACCCAATAGCAAAGTAAATATATAAAAATCAATAGCTTTCCTATATAACAGGAAAAGAAGTTAGAAGAAATAATGAAAAGTACATTATTCACAAAGTCATCATCTTCGCGGTGCGTGAGCAGGGCTAAGATCCTGGCAGGCAGTGAGTAGTCTATTCCCCGATGACATGAGAAGTGTAATGATGCAAGAGTCCTGGAGCCACACTTGTTGCCTTCAAATTTCAACTGCTGCTTACTAGCTCTGTGACCTTATGGAAGTGAAGTAAGCCCATGTTGTATTTTCCTCATTTCTAAAATGGAATAATTTAAAAATACTTCATAGAGTTATTGTGAGGACTATGTAGGTTTTATATGAATCAATATAAGTTATGGCTCTGTGACTACATTATATATATATATATATATATATATATATATATATATGGGTGTGTGTGTACATATATACATATATAATATGAAGTCTGACAATTAAGTTCACGAACTTGTTGCTAGCTTTTTTGATATCAGAGGGATTATTCATTATGAATTTGTACCAACTGGACAAACAGTTAGCCAAGTTTACTATTTAGAAATGCTGAAAAGGATGCGTGAAAAAGACGACCTGAGCTTTTCACCAACAATTCATGGCTCTTGCATCACCACACTGCACCAGCTCACACGGCACAGTCTGTGAGGGAGTTTTTAGCCATTAACCAAATAACTGTATTGGAACACCCTCCCTACTCACCAGATCTGGCCCCCAATGACTTCTTTCTTTACTCCAAGGTAAAGGAAATATTGAAAGGAAGACCGTTTGATGACATTCAGGACATTAAGGGCAATACCATGAGAACTCTGATGGCCATTCCAGAAAAAGTTCCAAAATCGCTTTGAAGGGTGGAGTAGGCACTGGCATTGTTGCATAGCTCCCCAAGGGGAGTACTTCAAAGGTGACCATAGTGATATTCAGCCATGAGGTATGTAGCACTTTTTCTAGGATGAGTTCGCAAACATAATTGTCCGACCTCATAGGCTAGGACCGTACAACTTTGTATATAATAGGACTATATAGGTAATTAACTTACACCAGTATCTGGCACAAATGAAAAACATTGAATAGATCTTCACTGTGATTATGAGGCATACGATTTTCTGAAATGACAGATGTAGTCTTGTGCCAGCAGCTGATTACACAGCATCATTCAGAAAATTCAGGATTGCACCTAACGACTTAAGATTCCTTACAACCTTGAGATTCCATGGTTCACTGAAATTATAACTTGGTATTTTTATTCCTCATCTCCTCTATGGATTTTGTTAGTTGGAAGACTGGAGATTTGGTATATGCGTGTTCATGTTCTCTCATCTAAAACAAATTAAATCTTAAGAGGGAGAAGGGCAATTTGAGGTTAAAAATGACCAAAACAGAAATCCACTTCCTTTTCTCCTATAAAATGAATTGAAACTTATAAAGGGAATGGTTGACAGAGATGATAGAAGGGGAAGCGGAGATCTATCTGCCGCGGAGTTGGGTTGAGCCAGCCTGGTTTACAAGGCATTTAGAAAGGCAGTGTGGGAAAACAGGGAGACTGTGGCTCTAGCACTAAGAAACCAAGATTATAATCTAAGCCCCAACATTTCCCTTCTGGGGGAATGGAGCGGATGTCACTAAATCCATAGCCTCAGTTTCCTCATTTCTCAAATCAAAATCAAAGAGGAATCTAATTCCTAAGACAGTTGTGATGCTAAAATTAGGAGCTCAGCAACAACAAAGTGCCCTGTGAATATTCAGAATTAGGAGTTTGCTATGCCATGTACACTTCTGTTTTCTAAATTGCAATGCTTCCACAGGTGTCATTAGACCTGAAATTATACCCTATGGTTTATTTTTTTTTTGGGGGGGGGAAGGGTGGTGGTGTGGGGGAGGGAGGCAGGAAGCCATCTCTTCCTGGCATCTTCACCTATTAAGCCTCCTTCTCCCAGATAAGAAGAAATCCATGCACCATGTGACTCTGATCACTTGTAATGCAAAGGGGGTAAAAGTGGACTGGATGTGAGAAGGAAGCAAAAGATCTTTTGAACCAATTTCACAATTCGCCGCCCAGCACCTACCTGTCAGGAAAATATGGAAAAGAGCACCAATAAACATGGCTTAAAATTTTTTATATGATTTGTCAAGAAATGCATTTGAGATCTGAAGTATACATAGTAACTTCTCCTCAAATTCCACTTACATGAAATTCTTCCATATAGGAATTTATATTTCAATATCTCTTCCTGAGCTGTAAAGAATTACAAATAGAGGTAGTAATTCATCTAACTGTAAAATTAATACTTTAGGTAGTAAACAAATGAATGAAGTGTCAGGTATAAAAGATAAAGGCTTCTGTGTATATTTGCTATAGTATAATAAAATAAATTTATATGTAACTATTTTCCTCAATTTACACTTTAAAGTAGCCTGATAAGCTCCCCTTTAATACCCTTCCTCCTGTATCTAACTATTCTCTCCCTGAAACCTGAAAACTAAGCATTGTTCATATCTATCGCCCAAGTCAATTACACTGAAATTGTTACAGAGAAAGATCTTGAAATGTGTCCAAGGGACTGAGGGATGAAATTGAAAATGAATATGATCACTCCATTATTGCTATTTAAGTAGCAATAAGTATTGTAAATATGGGAAATGGTAGTGTACTTTTTATTTAATGTACTGTCCTTATATATTTGAATACATTTTAAAAATCTGCATTTGTCAAGGTTCTTTGATTGCAAGCAACAGAAACTAAATCTGACTCACCAAAGTGAAAGAGACCAAGAAAGAGATTGAAAACAGTGCATTGATAATTTGAGGCATCTCATAGAATCAAAAAGAAAGGGTGAAAAACATTCCTTAACAGAGCAGTCGTTGGGTGGGGTACAGTGGGAAATGAAATTTTCCTAAGGGATCTTCCTATGTAATACATTTTGGGTCACATGGCTTAAGACACACTTTTCTGGCAGCTATAAGTAGCTCACGGTAGTTTGGAGCCCATGTGCTGTATTTGCCAGGGAAAAGGTGGCATCTTAATTGACAGTCCCAGCAAGGTTTTGTAGTGGAAAGGGTAAGCTTGTCAGTGAGAAACCAGAGGAAGCAAACTAACCCCTGAAGCAACGGTTCTAACTTCCTAATGCCGTGACCCCTTAATACAGTTCCTCATGTTGTGTTGACCCCCAACCATAAAATTATTTTCATTGCTACTCTATAACTGTAATTTTGTTACTGTTATGAATTGTAATGTAAATATCTTTTTGTTTTCCGATGGTCTTAGGTGACCCCTGTGAATGGGTCGTTCGACCCCCAAAGGGGTTGCGACCCACACGTTGAGAACCACTGCCCTGAAGAGTCAAAAGTCCCCAGCTGTCCACTAGACTTTCCCTAACAGATTCCGTGAGTTCACCAGTGGCCTAATTTTCCCTTGTATTATAACATTCCTCCCCCCGTCAGGGTTGTTTTAGAAGCAGGACCTTCATGGGTATTGGTTGGAATTCTGTACCTAAGCCAGACTCCCCAAATGGCCCAGGGAAGGTGCTATGGAATCTCCTCTTTACGAGCTCAAACCACAGCTTAGTCCAGGTGAATGGCACTGTATAATTTTATGCTCAGAATCTCTATTCATTAAAATTTCCATAGTGCATGAATAAAATTAGACCATATGTTTTTCCATTTACATGGTTTTAAAAATAGACATAAAAATCTATCTTTTTTTTTTCATTTAAATAGTACAGGTGGTTTTTCTGTTATCTTTCTTTGTTGTTTTTTTCAAACTATTCGCTATTTCTTTCTTTTTCCAAATTTAATAAAGCAACCAAAAAAAGGTTCAGATATATACCAGAGGTGCCAAGTCACAAACAAAGGATCATGTTAAATAAATTTCAATAGCGACCGCTCCACAGATTTCTCTCCACTTGAAAGAATTTGCCAGAGAAATTAACTTTTGCAATAAAACAAATTTTGGCCTTATATTGTTATAATCTTTCTTCCAAGTCAAGGTCTTCACTCTGACTTGGAGAACCAAAAATAATGATCTGTTTAGACACAACACAAAAGTTTTTGAGATTTCAACTTGACCTTTCTGACATACCAAAATCTGGGTGAGAAATATTTAGATAATTAACTGACAACTAGCTGGCTTAGATAATGTTTTTCCAGTGAATTGACATAAGTTTTGATCAAATAAGCAAGATATTTTGATGCTAAGAAAACACAACAAAATAAAGCCTTTGAATTTCTCATGCTAGCTCCTAGAATGACATGACTGTGAGGGTTTGTTTCTGTTGTTTTCAGGGGAATGGGGAGCAGGGACAGAGAATTGGAAGCACATGTTACGATTCCATTTGTTATACCTGCCTCTGAAAAAAATGTGCTATGGAAATAGGAACAGAAACTTTGATCAGCCCATAGAAGACTCAAGCGGCATCTTCTAGAAAACTAGGTTTCACTGGTAGATTGAGATGCTTGTTATTCATCAGTTTCCAGTTCAGATAAGCACTGCGTAGAGAACAGGGTAAAGAATCTGGAACCAGAAAAACTAAACCTCAAACTCTGCTCCTTCAGTGCCAGATGTTATCCATGTGAGTTAATGTCCCCTAACAGCATCCTACAGGCTTTTTGAAAGGATTAGAAACAAATCTAAAAGAATAGGGGATTGCGTAGCATGTAACAGTGGTGAATAAATGATGGCTGGTATGAAACTTTCTCACAATAAAAGAATAGTCTATCGTGGGAAGTGAAATTTTTATCCTGATTTTACTTGGTACCCCCATATAAAAGGTGAAAGATCCAAGCAAAAACAGACCCTGCCTTGACCTGTGTTTCCAAGGAATTCGGTTGATTGGAACTTCTTACTACAGGCACAAGAAGTGACTACAAATAATACCTGGGTTCAACAAGTATGAATTTCTTGTCTTAAATACGGCAGATTAGATTTCATTAACTTGGCAGTACATAAAGCATACAGAAGTATTCACTGAGGAAAAGGTGACTCCACCTGATAGGATACACCACTTACCACACAGTTATATAACAACCCTCTGCTTCTGGTTTGAGTTCTTTATCCCTTTCATGTGGGGTTTGTACCATCCCCGATCCCCATCTGTGACACTCACCCACGTTCCATGCCCCTGCTGTGAGTTCCCATGGGTATCAGAGCCATGACAAGCTAATTCTCAATTCCTACATCTGTAATTAATAGAATTTCAGTTTGCTGGTTTTTTAAGGAAATATGTCAATTACATTTTAGATATTCAAACATAGTCTGACTGGGCAATTGCTAACATATTACTGCTTTAAGCTGGAGTTCACAATTCACTCTATTGCTACATAAATGCAGCGACTGTAAAAATGGCGGTTCCTGATGGGGCGCTGGCTTGATGTGCTTGACGCTTTCCTCATTTTAACTTATTTAGTCCTTCAAACAATCTGACGAGCTGTATTTTATCCACAACTTAAAGAGGAGGGAAACAGATTACACAGACAATGAGATGTGCCCAATCATACAGCCCATGAGAAACAGATCTCGGGTTTGAATCCAGATCCATCTGACTGCACAGCTCACTCACCTTCTGATCTAGCACAGTCTGTCCATAGGACCCCCATCGGTTCTGAGAGGACCACGTGGGCTCTGGGATCAGACGTCTTGGTCGGGATCCCAACTGTGCCACTAAACTGCACGAATTATTAATTATTATTTAATAACATTATGAATAATATTAATGTGAATAAATATTAGGAATAATCAATAATAATAGGGGTACCATGATGATTATATGAGTATACAAGTAAAATAACTTAAGAATGCCCCGGATGAAAGCAAAATCAATGAAAGCAAAAGCATACTGTTGGTGAAGTAGTCGCTAAGAGCTGCTAGGAGAAATGTTTGGACAATTCTTGCAACTTCGCCAACCTTCTAGCTATGATTTTCCCAGTTCTCCTAACAGAGATCCCTTTAGTTAGAACAGCTGTGGTTACCTATCTGATGTTTTGCATTTTAATTATTCTTTGCTCACTTGCCTTTGACTTACACAGACAATTACAGTTTCAAATGCAGATCACAAGATCTTTTGCATTTTAAGATAAGATGTTAGACCTGATGTTGCCTAGCTGGCTCATTTATTCTGGGTGTAAATTGTGATTTATGCATGAAAATTTGCACTGGACTCTAAGTTTTGATATCAATAACATTTTACTTAACTGAAATACATCTGGGTATGAGGCTGCTAACAAGTCCTTGTTCCTTTCCTCTCCAGGTTGCAGGAAGTTGGGAATATAAAATAAGCCAAATCAGCACTAATGTAGTGAAACTTTGTTACTGCTAAAACTGTTTAGAGAATGGGGCAGGACTAGGTGTGGTGTCACACTTCAATAAATAAATACAAGGAATGTTACTCAACTGAGGATGCTTAGTATCATGGTAGCATCTCTCATATTGGTCTTGTTGGGTCAGGAAGTTAAGGACAGAACAAGGTATACCTTTGCTGTGGGGTGAATTGTGTCCTTCAAAAAAGATAACGTTCAACTCCTATCTCCTGATAGCTGTGAATATGACCTTATTTGAAAAAGGGATCTCTGATGATGTGATTAATTTCAGATGAAGTCCTACTGGATTAGGGTGGATCCTGATGGAACATGACTGGCATCCTTATATGAAGAGGAAAATTTGATCACAGAGGCACCCGGAAGAAATCCTTATGATGACACATGCAGAGACTGGAGTGATGATCTCACAAGTCAAGGAACTTCCAGGATTGCCAACAGCCTCTAGAAATTAGGAGGCAACAAGGAAAGCTCCTTGCTGAGAGCCTCCAAAGAGAGTGTGGCTCTGCCAGATCCTTGATTTTGGCCTCCAGAACCATGGGAGGATAAATATTTGTTGTTTTAAGCTACCAAGTTAGTGCTACTTTGTTACAGAAGCCCTAGCAAACTGAAACAACCTTGATTCTAATTATAGGTATAAGAGAGATCATAATTCTCAAGCAACACCACAAATGGCCACATATGGGGTAGAGCTTTGCCTCTTGTGAATACAAGATCGTAATTTCCAGACAGTACAATTATATTCTGCACAAGTAGTGATACAGGCTGAGAGTGAACAAGTAAGTATCACAATAGCTATGAGGGCAGCATAATCTCCCCAAAGTCATTGCCAAAGTTTCTAGAACTTGAAAGCTTACCATGAACACACACAAAAAAGGTGACGATCGGTGAGAAGGGGTGTCAAATATAACCATATGGCTCTAACATTCTGAAACAACAGTGAACAACAGTCAATGAAGAATTAAGTACTAATAAGTGTGGTTCTAACGCTTAGGCCTGCAGAAGTCCATGGCAAATGGAAAGCAATAACCAATGGTGTTTCATAGATATAATGTGATAGATGGGGTTGGGGAAAGCAAGGCTATTGAACTGACCCAGTAGCGGGTACCTATGGGCAACTAATAGGAAATATTACCATTTTCAATTTCTTTTAATATAATTATTGTAGGTATGATTTCCTGGAAAACAGATACTGAGACTGAAATTTGCATGAATGAGATGTCATGGTGAATGCTCTAGGCAACAGCACTTGTGAAGGTAAGAAACGCAGGGCTGGGCAGAGGAAGAAGCTGAACCACAATGCAGTTGACATAGGATGACCTTCAGCGTTATCTTCCCTTGAGACAAAAAGGATTAGGGCTTTTATACTCCTGCCTCAGTCACCCAGGTACTGGATGTAGGCTGTCCCAATGATGGGGGCAGCCTTGGGAAGGAGGCTCTTTTTGACTAAGGGCAATTACCAGAGAGACACAGCTGACTGCCAGTGGCTACCACCACTCCAAGCAGCTGAGAATGAGTACCTCAATCCAGCAGGCAGCATCTGGGTGGCACCCTTTTCTCTTTCCACAGGAGTTTGGGCCTCCTTAAGAGATGCTACAGGCAATACAAAAAAGCATTATCATTAGAAATGAAAAATCAATATCTGAAAATAATACTAAAGCAAGTATGCCAAGATTTGCAGATGTCATTGCAACTGAAGAATAGAGCACCGAGCTTCCTGGTAGCCAGGCAAAAAGGTAAACAGGGTGTATGAAACCTTATCCCTACTGAAGAGGAGAAAGCAAACTAATTCCTATAGGAAATGAAACTTTTTTTTTAGTAACACATTATAAAATAAGACTGGCACATAAACCTTATGAGGTAAAACAGAATGGCAGCAAGGAGCAACACTCTTAACAGCATTTTCATTACAGCACGTACAATAGTACATGTTACATAATTTTTTCTTATAAATATGTGATCACCAAATAGAAAAAAAACAGTGAACATTTGCTTTCCTCTAAGGCACCAGATTAATTTGGCCTGGTATGCAGAATTCTGGGGCCACACTTAAGTTCTAAGGCTAGGCCTTCAATTTGTAGAAAAGTTCACCACCTCATGGCCTTCAGAGGATTAGTGCCAAATAATTTTCCCTCTGGGCAAAAATTTCCATGGGAGCAGGCCCCTGGCACTTTTGAACTCTGTATCCCCAACACCTACAATGGCACCTGATCCCTGGTAGACTCAGATATTTGCTGAATCAATAAGTGAGCGATATGGCTTCTCTCAGACTGGTGAGCAGCCTAAGAGGTGTATGTGTGTGTGTGTGTGTGTGTGTGTGTGTGTGTGTGTGTGTGTGTGTNAGCCTAAGAGGTGTATGTGTGTGTGTGTGTGTGTGTGTGTGTGTGTGTGTGTGTGTGTGTGTGTTTTATGAGCAAGTATGGACTCTCAAGGGTGATTTCAATACATGTTGGAATTTAGACAAGCAGAAGGCAGAGTAAGAGGAAATAATTTTTGATGGAACAAAATTATGGAAGACCTTGAAAGCAGTCAAAGAGATTTATACTTGAAGGCATAAGAAACAGGGAGCCAAAGAGGTTTCTAAAAAAGGGCACAAGATAAAAGCATTGTTTAAAATAAATGATCTTGGCAGCAGAAAAGTGAAAAACAAAATTTTCCATAAAACAAGTTGCTTCCAACAAGAACTTTTTTAATTTAGCATTTTATTTTTAAACCAAATTTAGTCAACCCAGTTTTTTTTTTTGTGGACAAAATTATTTCAGGGGACTTTTTCCTTAATTACAAAATATTAATCTGCAAGTATGAATATATAAAAAAAATGGAAAAGATTATTCCAAATCATCCCCACAGGAATTGATTGCTGACATCCTTCCTACCTTTTCTCTCTATTTTACATAGTAAAGCTCAGACTATAGATACAATTTTGTCATCTCAGTTTTCATTTAATTTATAATGTGTATTTTTCTGTTATTGAAAACTCTTCAGGAACATTTTACAATTTTAACAATTTTGTAATATTCACTTATATGAATCATTTATAATGCACTTAATCATTTCTCTGTTGTTGGGTATTTAAATTGCTTTTGTCCTTTAATTATAAAATTTTTGTACTTTAATAATTAATGCTTCTTCAAGCATACAATGCATAAATCTTGCAGGATATTTCAGATTATTCCTTACAAAATATTCCTAGGAGGGAAAATACTAGTTCAAAAAAAATTAACATTTTGATATGTATTTCCAAAACGTTTCCCAAAAAAGTTATATCAATTTGTACTCTCTCCACTAGCATATGCGTATGCCAGTATTCTACACAGTCCTTGTCATGAGGTATTTCTATTTAAAAAAAAGTTTTACTTGTTAGAGAGGCAATAAATTATGTTTGATCATGGCTTTAATTTAAACTTCTTTCATTTCCAATGAGTTTAAATATTTTACTCAAATATTTATTTTCCATTTGTCTTTTTACATTGTAAATTCTCTTTTCTCATTTCTTTGCTACTTAACTCAAGCTTTCAATAATAATATTTGTGTTGTCATAGGTCTCATATGAGCTCATTATATAATAAAGCAATTAATCTAGCACCTAATTGTATTTGTTGAATATATTTATAAAGATAGAAACAATTTACTTTTTTATACATTGATTTTCTTTTTGTGATTTCTTCCATTTCTTTTAAAATTAAAGTGATTTTTCATTCCTCGATTTGATAGCAATTTTCTTTTTTTTTTTAAAAAAAAGATTTTTATTGGGGAATTGAGGGAAGGGGAACAGACAAGTTGCTATCCTTTTGTTCTTCAGTCTAGTTGTAGAGGACATTGCTTCACTGGCCCAAGTTGGCATGATCATTGCTCTCTTCCCAGGGGAGGCACATCAGTCGCTGGCTTCTGGATGGCCACTCACAGCAGCTTGAGGGCCACTCACGCTGGCTGCTGGCTACACAAGATAGCCCATGACAACCCACTGCAGCAGGGGCTGCAGCCTACACTGTCGCCAGCGACTCATGGCAGCCCAGCTCCAGGTTGAGCTGTTGTTCAGCATCTTAGCTGTAGAGGGCAGTGTCACCGGCCCTCATATGTGGGATCCAAACCGGGGCTCTCTGGTGTCCCAAGCCAGCTCTTAACCAAAGCGCCACTCGGCCGGCCCCAATAGCAATTTTCTTTTACTTTTTTGTATATGTTGTTAAAAAATCTAAAATTTTAAATGTAACTCTTTAATCCATCTGAAATTTCTTTCAGTTCATGGGGTGAAATGATATGTCAGTCAGGGATTGTGATTACAAACAAAGAAATAGGTAGATGTCCCTGCCACCATCCTTACCGAAAGGCCAAGTCCAAGCATCACCCACTTCTTCACTTACTAGTCTATGTTCTGAATCATGAGCTAGTAGATATAATTTTTGAAGCCCAGATCAAATGCTCTGATCTGCCTTTGAAGGAGGTTAGGAGACAGTTCCAAACTTTGACTTTAGAGAGGCAGAATTTATAATGTGCAAAATTATCAGAATAACACATGAGTGTTCAAAGATGTCGAGTTGCCCCCAAATGACAAATACTCCCTATAAATGAAAAAATAAATCAACTATTGTTTCAAATAGCTAGCCAAGTGTGCCAGTATAATATATTTAGTAATCTTTCATTTCTCCATGAATGTGGTATACTTTCAATATATCATATTAAATTATTACATGTAGTAGAATAGGTTTCTGGTTTGGGCACAATTTTTAATAGTGCCTTGAACATTTGGGAAGTTTAATATGAGGCTTATAAGCCAGCCAACACACACACACACACACACACACACACACACACACACACACACACACACACTATGACTTTTTATATATTACAAGTTACTTTTATTTGTATGCATCTTGTAATTTTAAAGTATATTAGGTTATTTAGTATCGCTTACTCCTGTATATAATTAAAGCTGATTATAGTACCCAAAGCCCACACTTTAGCCACTGATGTCAGTGTTATCTCCACTTTAAAAATGGTGAAAGAAAGAAAACCATATTTATCTAATGCTGTAAATACATTAACTAATATATGAGGTGTGATCAAACAATATGGTGAACACTTAAATTAAAAAAAATCATTAGAGTAAAAGACGCATTGCCATTAATCCTCCCCCTTACTTCGAGCACACTTATCCCATCATTCTTGCCACTCTCTGAAGTAGTTCCCGAAGTCCTCTTTCATGAATGTCTTTAGTTGTGCTGTAGTGGCTGTCTCTATGTCCTGAATGAATTCAAACATTTAACATTCATGGTGATTTTGACTTTGGGGAAAGGCCAGAAGTCACATGGTGTCAGATCCAGTGAATAAGGTAGATGAGGACACACCGTGATGTTTTTATTTGACAGAAATTGCCATATGACAGAAGTGATGTGTGACACGGAGTGTTGTCTTGATGGAGAATGATTTATGGCACACTTGAAATCATGCCTTCTCTCAACCATAGCTCACACCCAACTGGCTGCACCGAACAAGTTGAAACTTGTCCCACGCTGTTACTATGGTTCGTCATGCAGCTTCGCAAATTGAAGATCCCTGCCTTTCTGTTGGGTGGCACTCAACAGCAGCATTCACCGTATTTTGTGATCACAACAGAAAGGCTCTGTGTCACACATTGCTTCTGGTATGGCAAGTTCTGTCAAATAAAAACATTAATGTGTGTCCTCATCCACATTATTCACGAGAGTGCAACTTCTGGCTCTTCCCCAAAGTCAAAATGATTCAGGACATCAAGGCAACCACTACTGTGCAACTAAAGACACTCAGGAAAGAGGACTTCCAGAACTGCTTCAGAAAGTGGCAAGAACAATGGGATAAGTGTGTTCGAAGTGAGGGGAAGTATTCTGAGAGGGATTAATGGCAATGTGTCTTTTACTGTAATTAACTTTTATTTAAACATTCACCGTATTTCTTGATCACACATTGTACGCAGATGAGAAATTCTATCAGTTGCCATCTTCCAGTGTTGAAGACAACTGTGTGTGTAATTTGGTGGTAATTCTTTCTCCCTAGGCAGTTTATTTTCTGGTTCATCCAGGATGTAAAATAATCTTCCTCATGATTACAAAATCACTTAGCCCATTCATCCAATTTCCACCAAGATTACAGAATCAGAATATCAGATGATGTTAACAGCTCTCAAAAAATTTACCAAGGATTTTTTTGTAAAGTTGTTTTATTTAGTTCTTATATCTTAGCCTTGGGAGCATAATAACCTGACATTTAAGTACCCTTATGGTTCCAATTACAGAGGTTATGGTGGAAAAGAAAGCTCAAGGTAAAAATTAAAGATTGTATATTCTACAGTGTTTTGAATGGGGCACATTAAGAGGCTAACTTTAATGTGGGAAGTTAAAAGCTACATTGCATTACCTGTGGAATAATAATCCCCATATATATAGCTGCAGAATAACAGTTCTAGTCTATAGAATGCCTACGGATTATGAGGCACCATCTTAGGTTCTTTTCAACACTGAAAAATAAATACTATTATCCCCAGTTTTAAAGATAAGGAAAAAGATAGAGCATTTTTTTCCAACCCAGATGCCAATCTTCAAATTCCAGGCTTTTGCCACCATTTCATAGGTCAAAGAAGCAAATGGTTTAATATTCTTTCATCTCTCATCTCTATTTCCATATCTTTGACTCTGATGGGTTCACCTTGGGCATCAACTAGGTGATGACCAAATCATCAATGTGGGAGTCAGGCTTCTAGTCAGGTCTCAGTGACCAGAAACACTAGTGATTCCTGACCTTAAATATATCAGTACTACAGTACTAAAATTCCACTTTTTATATGAACTTTGTTGTTAGAAATGAACATGCTAGGAACTTACAAGTTTACTAGAAATGTAGGATGTACTCAGACAAAATGTTCTCAAAATTCTTATAATTTTCTAGAGAGCATTTCTCAAATTTCATTCATCATATTTAATTATAAAGATATAAACTAAAACTTTGATTTTAGCAATGTGTCACTAGAACATGGCATTCTAGTGAACAAATATCTGTGTCGCTGGAATACGTTTATTGATCCTCCAGCTGCTTTATTCCAAGCCATAACCCACAGTTCACATACACCCAATTAGAATAACACTCAGATTAGCAAATGAGCATCAACCAGCAGGGCACCCGGAAGATCTTTCTTCCATCTGAAAACACCATAGGAATAAATTGAAAAACATGATATGATGCAGAATGTCATTGATACACCAGGAGCCATGTCTTTTCCTTCCTCTACTTATATAATTTCTCTTTCTTCCCTGACCCCCAAAGATGGCCGCCCTATTTTCAGGCCACATAGACAATGTGGATGATGTTCCTAAAATGGTGCTGTAGAAGAAAGATGGAAGAAAGCAAGTCATGCAAACATGCAGCAATTTTCAAAGAGAGGTCTTAGAGTACATGGTCCCGATAATTATTTGACAGCTACAAGTCAAGATTAAAATATGCAGTTGGGTAAATGACACCATTTTGGGGACTGAATGTGGGATGGGGGGTCATAAAAGGTGAAATTAGCCTCACTCCTGGCAGATTACATGTGTATATATTTTAGAAAAGATAAAGTGGCAGAAGTATTAGAATGCCTACAATGATTTTGAATGGTCATTTTTTAAAAAACACTCATATCCGCAAGTTTGTTATTGTCACTGTTGTTAACCTTCATGAGTTGGGAACTTTAGAGAAAATTTGAAGCTGAATAGTGCCTATTATGGTGCTATTTAATGTTACTTTATTCTCAAGTAAAGTTTTCAAACTTATAGTGAATCATCTAATTATATTGGGTCTTCAGAAAAGTCATGACGCATGTTTGCAACAAATGGCACTAGTTCATTTTTGGTAGTGCTAAAGTCATTTGCATCTATGTTATTGCTATGTCATTTGACAGCTGACAGTTCTAGCTTCATTCTAAAAAAAATTGAGCCATTTGGTTGAGTTTTGGAGATTTTACAACAAGTTGAAGATGGAAGACCAAACTGTGCAATTTTGCCATATTTTACTGTTTTACTTCTATAAAAGGAAGAATACGTGTCAAGCTTGTGAAAAGTTGCATCAAGTTTATGGTGACAATGCTCTACAAGAACTTCAATGCCAATGATGGTTCACGAAATTCCGTGCTGGTGATTTTGATCTCAATGAAGCTCCTCGGTCAGGGAGGCCCACCGAGGTTGATGATGACAAAATAAAGGCATTGATTGAGTCAAACCCATATTAACATGACATAAGAAATTGCAGAAACATTGAACATCCATCATTCAAGCATTCATGACTACCTGGAGAAGCTGGGATACCTAAGCAAGCTCAATATTTGGGTTCCACGTGAACTCAAAGAAGTTCATGTGACGGCGCATATAAACATCTGCAATATGTTTATTAAACATGAGGAAAACGATCCTTTTTTAAAGTGACTGATAACTGGTGATGAAAAGTGGATTGTTGACAACAATGTGGTGTGCAAATGGTCTTGGTCCCGACGTGATGATTTGCCTCAAACAACATTGAAAGCAGACATTCATCAGAGGAAGGTTATGCTCTCAGTGTGGTGTAATTTTAAAGGTATCCTGTTTTTTGAGCTCCTCCCAAGGAACCAAACAATCAATTCAAGTGTGTAACGTCAGCAGTTGGACAGTTTGAATGAATCCATCATCCAGAAATGTCCAGAGCTTGTTAATTGTAAAGGAGTTGTGTTCCATCGCGACAACCAGAGACCACACACAAGTTTGATCACCTGTCAAAAATTATAGGAGCTTGGACGTGATGTGTTTCCACACCCACCATACTCGCCTGACCTTGCACCGTCAGACTTCCATTTGTTTCACTCTCTTCAAAACTCCTTGTGTGGTATAACATTCAATTCAGATGAGGCTGTAAATCAGCACCTTGTTCAGTTTTTTGCAAATAAACAGGTCCTTCTATGAACGAAGAATTATGAAGCTCACTGGAAGATGGCAAAAGGTTATCGAGCAAAAAGGGCAATATATCATTGATTGATCTTTGTTCTTTATATAAATAAAAAACCTTTGAAAAATAGACAAAATACATCATGACTTTTTCGAAAACTCAATAGTTTTCAAATATGTTTAAAACATAGTTTTTATAAAAATTAAATTTTTAAGAAAATTTAAGAACATTAGTATTGAAATTAGCATTTGAATATTTTTCTAGTTTGCATATTTCAAAAACATAATTAGTTATCCCCATTAAATAAAACTCAACAAATGTTAAAAGAATATGAGTTTAATCATTAATCATTAGTCGCCTTGGTGTGTCTATACTGATTTACTTTTTAGTGAAACTGGTTTATAAAGACTGCATCTATATTGAAAATGAATCTATCCTTGACCAGACTCTAGTCAAGTTCTTCTGAATCTTCTTCCGAACCAGGACTTGACTTTGGGGTTTCCTTCATCTTTGTATTGCCCAATTTTAGCAAGGATACTAACAAGTTGGTTAAGCAGAATCCCCCACCCTCAATGTCTAGTCACCCTCAATATCCAATAGAGCTCTTCACTCTGTACCATTCCCCAGGTGATGTCTGATCACTCTGTTCTGGTTTCAGCAAAAATTAAGTGCGGGAACGGATTCAATGGAATTGTAATAGATAAGCATGATATCGGGGGTGGGAGGGCAGTGGATGGGGGGAGGGGGGTTGTTACTTTGTAAGGGTGAAAAGGGTAACTATTGCATTGTTCTGTACACCTGAAACTAACAATAAAAAAATAAATAAATAAATAAATAAAAATAAAAGAAAAAGTAAAAGAAAAAAAAATTAAGCTAGGTAGTTTGAGCTAGAACCCCATCTTATCTTTGATGTTTTCTCAGTTCTCCAACCACTAAGCCCCACTCTGCTCCTTGACTATAAATTCTAAATTTTTCATATTATATTCGGAGTTGAGCCCCGTCTCTCTCCCCTACTGTAAAACCCCATTGCAGTGGTCCCTACACCTATCGTGGAGGTACTGAATAAAGTTTGCCTTAGCGTTCTTTAACAAGTGTCAGAAATCATGTTTTCCTTTAATGATGTTAACTAATCAATTAACTAATGTGTATAGTTACACATTATAGTACAGCTATAGTTATAGTACAGTTATAGTACAGTTATAGTACAGCTATAGTAATCATAATGTCTCCTTTAGCTACATTTTTAATCACACACACACACATATATATATATATATATAGTTTTATATATATATATATAGTTATATGCCTTTAGTTGATTTCTATATTTCTTTAATGGAAGAGTTTGCCCCCATTTATGAGGGAAGTCATAAATTTTCAAGAAAACCAACAACTTCAAATTATGTGCCATATTTTCCTGAACCCAGCTGCATGAAGCCACCTCAGCTGAGTCACGTCTCTTACACATGAATATACTATCCTACAGTTGATTTGGGAAGACAAAAACAATACAATCATTTGTGAATATGATGACTGAAAAAAGTGACGGGTAGTTAATATGACACTTCCATTTCAAATAAAGTTTTCAAACTTATAGCAATATATGCAAGCAATAGATTTGGAAATAAACCATCCATTAGTACAGGGCGATCTATGAAATTTAAAAACATTTATTTTAAATTATATTGATGCTGCAAATTGTAGATATGGAAAATTCCCTGACAGATCATGTGCTGAGCATACAACTTGGGTCCATGTCCCCAGAACATAGAACTTGACTGTGTAAATGTGTTAGATGAGTGGTAACTACAGGTAGAGCTTCTTTCTCTATGAAAACAGCAAGCTCAGTCACACATCCACTAAATTGCTGTCAGTCACTGCGCTAGGTTGTGGGCATACACAGATAAAGGAAGTAAGAAAGCTCTCGCCCTCCAGGATTTACAGTCCAGTGGGGAAGACAAACAAATATCTAATTATAACAGACTAACATTACAAAAGCATTTCTAGGTCAGAACCAGGTCCTCTAGACCTTGAAGAGTATGTACATCATCATCAGTAAACATGTTTTTCCCAATTATATGTTGCTGCCTCAGACCAATCCTGTTACAGCCCAAATCAAACAGGTCAAATGTCAACAGAAAAATCCAAAGCAACTTGAGAAATGTCACAATTTATGTAGGAAAGTGAACGAGGATTTTTACACATATCAGCTTGTTTTCTTCTTCAGTCTAGTTTTTAAAAACTACGTATTAAGTGTCTATCATAGCACGGATAGATAATGAAGGGAATAGTAAATACAAATGACAGAAATTCAAATGGGTTAAAATCACATTAGTGTTATAGGATTTACTTTGAGAGAAATAGGTGAAGTTAGCAAAAGAACAAGCAGAAGAGTGCTTTTACAGAAAGAATTTCTGAAGAAACTATATAAAAACACAGAAGTGACTAAACATATTTAGGAAGCTAATACATTTTATATATATATATATATATATATATATATATATATATATATATAAAATAACTGTTAGCCAGGGGACAGTGAGGCTGTCTTTACAGGAGGACATGCCAGAAATTTCAATATGCTGGTGACACTGTGAATTTCAAAGAAGATAAATAGCATGAAAAGTTTTCCATAAGCATTTGGTTTAAAAAAAAACAATTAAAAATTGATGTTAATAGATGACTCAGAGTCACAACACTTTGGAAAAGTCAAAATCACCCTAAAAAATCAAAGTCAAAATCATGCTCAAAATACCACTAAGTAAAGGCATTTTAAAACCAAGGAGACAGCCTTATTCCAACCTTCTTTTTTAAAGCAGCAAATTAAAGCAGAAATTCTTTCCTTGAAAAATCTTGGAACAAATTTCTTAGCCTGGGAGATTTTCCCCTCAAACATGAAGAAATATGTGTTAGCTATTTTTGAGTAGTAGGAATGTAAAAAATGCATCTTTTTGAGGACTGGAGACTTTTTGTCCTTGAATAACTCAAAATTTCTTTGTTCTTCTGAATCAAATTTAGTAAGTAATTAGTGCATAATGAGAACCAGTTGTAGCATCGGACTCTATTTAGTTAAAGTGCATTTAAAAATACATAGGAAGACAGATAATTTGAATTTTCTTTCTAATGACGCTAACCTCGTGAATGGTGTTAAAGAATGTATGATGGGCTTAAAAATCTGTTTTGCTGATTTCCAGAAACCCCTTGGGGATTAGCTTTCTCTCCAAGTTTGGTTCAACAAAGTACCTGAAGCAAGTGGGGTTTTGAATCAAAGATCAGCCGCGGAAAAGCAAAGAGGGTTTCCAAGAGAGTCTAAAAAGACGATTACTCAAACACTGCCTCACTTGTTGGCTGACTGGCCAACTTTCACTGCTGAGGGGAATCCTGACTCCTACTAGAATCTTATTCTGGAGTCAAAAGTCTCACTCCTGCAGCCACACAAAGCAGGCAAATGATAGGCAGGAATTAATCAGCTGCAGCAAAAGCAGAAGCAAGTGAGACAAAAAGGCTCCAACTGTTTTAGGCCTGCCGGAAAGGTTCTAAGGGGAGCAGGTGTGACAGTGAGCAAGAGGGAAAAGAAGGAGGAAGACATGGTTAGCACCATTGCAGGAGCGTCCTGAGTGATCACTGCAGATTTGGGGTCTTTGGGGGTTGCGCCAGCTTCTTTTTCATTTACCACTCAAATTTCAAAAGTGTATCTCTTACGTGAAGTCCAAAGTTTGTCACGTTTCTTCCAAGTGGCAATTGAGGGACCCAGGCTCGTACCATCATATCTGCTGCACCATCTTCGCTAACAGGGCTGCCAGGCCTACTTATAGGAAGCCATCAGAAAGAGAAAGAGCACGGAGAATGAAAGGTGAGATATTGTATAAACCAGACCTGGAAGGTCCACTGTACTTCTCACATAACTAGACCTCCATCACATGGCCACATCTTACTGCAAGAACAACTGGGCATTGTGTCTAAAAGTGTGTCCGGGAACAAGACACTGACCTGTGCTAGAGTACAGGAAGAGCACATATTTGAGAGAGAAATCGCCCTGGATTCTAATCCCACATCTGCCATCTACTAGCTGAGAAACACTGGGCAAGTTGTGTAGCTTCCCTGAGCACTGACATGTTGACTTTCCCCTCCCAATTCTCCCTAGCCTGTATGTCAAATTTTATAGAATTTCCCAACCAGGAGCAAGGTGTGTATGGCAGCTCAACTTATTTGCAGTGTTTAAGAAATACCACGTTAACAAATTAATAAATAGAACACAGCTGCATAAACCAGGAGAAGAGAAAGACGAAATGGAAGCAGAAGCAGAAGGAGAAGGGGGAGAAACAGTCCAACCACCCTCTACCATCAAACTGTGGAGATATCCATTCCCACCTTCATTTTCTTATCATACATTGTCTGTGCAAAGGCTAGCAATGTAGCTTCTTCCTCTCCCACCCCAACACCACTGAACTCTACACTAACACAGTGAAAGAGTCTTAAGTTTTTGTGGGCACCGGGGGCATCTGCTATGCTTAGTGAATTGCTAGGCCCACTCCCAGTATTTCTGATTTAGTGTATGTGGGGAATAGCCAGAGAATTGGCGTTTCCAACAGATTCATAAGTGATGCTGATTCTGCTGGTCCAAGTTCTACTCTGAGAAATATTCTCAAGTACCTGATTTTCATTCTTGACCGAATGTCGGAATTAACTTGGAAGTTTTCTAAAATGCCAGACCACTCAAATCAATCTCACTAGAATCTGCGGGTCAAACCCAGGCATAGTTTTAAAGTTCCCTAGGTTGAGAACCAGTGCTCAAGCAGGACACAAATAGTTTTCTTTGTTGATATCTTCAGGAAATAATTTTCTTAACCATCAATCTGAAGTCGTGATTTGGATCTGCTAGGCTGGCCTTGGAGCCATTGCACGGAGCAGTGCTTGGACAGCAGGCCCTTCTTCACATAAAAGTGGTTGACGTTCTTACTGAAGTAGTTGATTTGCTTAACCTCTCTACTATAATAAATAATACTGGCATCCCTCTTCTAAGCACTTCTCACTTCACAATTTGCATACTGAGTTTTCTTATTTCTTACCTGGTATTAATAGCTGTTCATTTTTTAAAAAATTTGTTTATTTATTTTGCTAGTTCCTTTTCTTCCGTTCAACTCCAAGTCTTGCTCTTTGTCCTGTGTATTACTTTCTCCACATTAGTGTTTTTTTGTCATATCCTCCCTCCATTTAAGTGACATTAGCATGCTCCTGACTTTCAGTGACACTTAAAATTGGAAGGTGATTAGATTTCTCCCCCATAAATCACTTACATTATTACCTTGAGAAGGTAATTCTTCAGAGGTGTCATTCTGGGAAGTAAAAATATTAGACAGGGCCGGCTGAGTGGCTCAGTTGGTTAAGAGCTCGCTCAAGAGTGCGAGCTCTGAGCAACAGCAGTTCGAGTCCTGGCCCGAGCTGAGCTACTGCTCAGCTGCCAACAGTAGCAAAATGGCTCAGCTAAAAAAAAAAAAAAAAAAAAATATATATATATATATATATATACACACACACACACACACATATATATTTAGACAATGATAACAACAGCAAAATAGCCAACATTTATTGAGCACCAGTCATTGTGCTAAAGACCACATAGGTCATAACATTTATTTTTCACAGGAAACATGTCTTAGATACTATTCTTATCCCCATTTTACAGATGAGGGAAGTAAGACACAGGAAAATTAAATAAGTGACCCAAGGTCATGCAGCTGGTGAAGGGCAGAGAAAGACTTCCAAAGAGCACTCTGGCCCCTGAAATCAAGATCTCACAAATCTATCATGGAAGAGAATGGAAAAGAAGTTCTAGAAAACAGAACAAGTATACAGAACTTAAATACACACACACACACACACACACACACACACACACACACACATACACATACCTCTTTGGGAGTGGAAAGCAATACTCAAATTCAGTATAATTGAACAAAGCCATTGAAATAATGAAGCTGAGATAAAGAAATAAAGAAAATACTGCCATAGATGTTCACGGAAAAGGAGGAGCAGGGAAGATCACACATGTCAGGACAAAAACAAAGAGGAGCGGTGGATGGCTGTGGCCCCTGAGTTTGTCAGTGAAAAGGATTCAGGGGTGTTTCTCACAGGCCTGATGTAGGCAAATCAGGAGACAGAGAGCTGACTTGTGATCATCTTGGTGTCTTCCAATAAGTTGGCTCATGGAGGCAGAGGAAACCATCATCAAAACATTATAGGAACACTGGTTTTTCAGGGGTTTAGAAAGTCTGAGGCAAAGAACTGGAATGGAGCTGCAACTGTCCCCAGGTCAAAGGAACTACAGTTGGAGGAGCCCAACAGGGACCTTTTAACAAGGCCAAAAAAAGGTGACCCTGTGATAAAGAAAGTACTAGCTTGAACTGTAAGACAGGACCAGAGAACTCATAGCCACTTACATGAGAACCAGTTAAAGTTATGCACTTTCTTTATGTTACAACTTCTCTAACCCCTTCCTTTAACTTGGAGCTCCCAGAAACTGGGAAGCAAATCAGTGCAAGGGAAGCTGGAGAAGAAGGCAGAGAAATAGGGTAGAAGCCACGCAATTATAGGCCTACACCCTGAAACAGGTTAGAGTTTGAGGAGGGAAGAAAACTGGCATTAAGTCATGTTCAGGGGTTTGATTAATAATTTACACTGGACATTGAAATTTCTGCATTCAGGTCATGTTTATTTCTTAAAGTGACTATCAGATTGTTTTATCTAAGATTGAGCAAAAACATGGAGGGACACCAAAATACAAATGTGTTTTGATTAAGCTGTAAGTTGTGCTTATTTAATATAATGTTCACACATGTATAACAGAGGTCTCAAGTGATATTTTCATTGTGTTCACCCTAGAATTCTTACAAGTTTGTCTGGAGGAGATATACTAGGGGTGCCAAAAACATGTATACAAGAGGACACTTTGATCAACGTTGCTCAAGCAATAGTTTGTCATAATCAGAAGTGTCTGGATGCTGATGGTAACCACTTTGAGCACCTCTTGTAATTGCAAAAGTCAAACGTGACTTGTATTCATCTTTTGTTATTGGTATATATTGAACATTACAATTTTAATAGTTTTTTCCTTTCTTAAAATGTGTATACATTGTTTTGGCACCCTCTGTAGATAAGCCTTGGAAGAAATAGTTTTCTGTAAGGAAGAGAGATGGCCTTTGGTGTGTGGTTAATCAAAGAAGAGATCATGAATTGCCAAGGTTTGGCTCAAGAAATGTGATGACATGTTGGATAGGAGGAATATCTCACCGTACCCACCAGATTGTGTCACTGATACCATCTTTCAGTTTCCATGAGTCCTGATATGAGTAATCAGTAATAAAACAGTAATTTTCTCTTTAGATTTCTTTTTTTTTAAAGATTTTATTGGGGAATCGGGGGAGGGGAACAGCATTGGGGATTCGGGGAAGGGGAACAGACAAGTTGCTGTCCTTTTGTTCTTCAGTCTAGTAGTGGAGGACATTGCTTCACTGGCCCATGTTGGTATCATTGTGCTCTTCCTGGGTGAGGCAGTCACGCACCGGCCTTTGGATGGCCATTCATGGCAGCTCATGGCAGCTCATGAAAGCTTATGCCAGCTGCCGGCCAGCCCCACTGCAGCCTATGCTTTCGCTGGCCACTCACGGCAGCCCAGCCTCAGGTTGAGCTGTTGTTCACCATCTTAGCTGTAGAGGGCGCAGTGTCACTGACCCTTATATGTGGGATTTGAACTGGGGCCCTGCTGCTCAGAGCTGGCGTCCCAAGCCAACTCTTAACCAATGCACCACTCTGCCGGCCCTTCTCTTTAGATTTCTAAGTAACGTGGTGGGTATCAGGATCCGTGGTGTGTATTAGTCAGGTTTGGAAAATAAAACAGGAGTTTTTCTAGGTATTATAAGCAGGAAAGGACTTATTACACATAATTTGGTGCCAATAATACTGTTAGAAGGGCTGAAGGAACCAAGATCAGAAAAGACCGACACTAGTTCTCAGGTTCACCTGACCAGCCTTTTGAGACTCCACAAGTTTCAACCATGTGAGAAACTCCAGGAAAGAGCTGTCAAGTGGTCACCACTGCCTGAAGCATTAAGGTGGGTGATTTTCAAATCGTTCCCAGAAGGCATTGCTGATGCAGAACCTCACATCTGCTGAAGCCCAGGTGCCACCTGCTGCTGACAAAGAAGTATCATGGCTCCTGCTCCCTTCCACATCCTAACACTCATGCAATGTCACTTATTAGAGGAAAGCAAACCAAACACATGTAATAAGAAATGATGGGACATGTGGTTCCTGGTCTTCTAGCCCCTGAGATACCAAGGAGAACACAAGAGAAAAACACTGGATGGTGGTGAGGACCGTCACAGAACTGAACGCATGATATATACCAAATATAAGTGACTTTATGTTGGCTTATATCAACCAATATTTCCAAATAAAATAATAAAAAGTATACCTGTTTGCATATGTGATTCTGAAAAGATCAATGTTTGATTCCTCTAAAACAGATTTGGGGTTTTCCAGAGATAGGAGGTTCTCCTTTTCCACTCTGCAACATGCTGAGAATGCACCTGCCATATTCACAAAATCAGGGACATGGAAACGGGTGCAGGGGACCAGGTACAAAAACATGTAAACCCACAGAAGGCCGGGAACAGGCAGACACACATCATACCCCACACTGATTCTGATCACAGCAAACTCTGGACTGATCAGGGTGGACACAGCTTTAAGTCAAATCCATACCCTTTCACAGCATAAAGGCTTTAGAGCTTAATCAGCAAAAACAAATCCACAGAAGTTCCAAGGAAATTCTAACCTTAATCCTTGGATATCAATTTTGATCAAGGTTTAGCAAATCTGCTCAATGAAACTTTTTTTCAAAAGCTGTAGATAGCATGGTTTTCCTCTAAGAAGATAAAAACTAATGATTTGAAATACAGGATTAAAGTGACTGTGAAAAACAATCAAGCAGGCTTGTATTGTTGATCCTACTGTCTCCACCCCACCACCGCCTTTCACCCCTAATCAACCTTCCTCCCTGCCGCCCAGGTTGATTTTTCTGAAATTTATATCTCATTATGTCTCTCATGTATTTAAAAGGCTTCAAAGATGCTCCATGATGTTAAAAAAAAAAGAGAAAGAAAGAGACTCTGTAACAATATCCACAAGGCTTTTTAGAATCAAGTCCCTACCAACCTCTGTATCCTCAGTTTTTACCATGCTTTTCAATTTCAACAATAAATGGCTTTATTTAATACCTATAAATATTGTTGTGAAGGTTAATGAGGTGATGTAGGTATAGCACACAGATTGTACCTGGCACACAGTAGGTGCTTAATAAGTCTTCTTCAAATACAGACTGTACAATGTACACTTACAGGTGTTTGTCCATGTATAATCTCCTTCAACATTCGTTGGCACCCCTTGGATAAAGTAAATGAGATTTCAACACTTACTTTTTTTTTTTTAATTAAGAAACTGAGGTTCAGGGAGTTTATATGACTCATTAAAAGCACTACAGCAGGTAAGTGAAGAGCAAGTACAGGAACTAGTTCATCACATTAGACACCTAAATGTTCTTTATAGTTTGAGGAACACCATATCCAGCCTTCTGTTTTTCCATCTTAACAGAGCCTTGATTTGTTGGAAGTGGCAATTTATCCAACTAACACTCTCTGTTTCTCAGGTTCATTTGCAGATGGAGGTGGCCTTGTGATTAACATTTATTTTTAGAAAAACATATATGTGAATATGCACATTTACATAAGTGAGTTCATGGAAAGCAGACTGAAAGAATCCACCCCAAAATGTTGATAGACCATGGTTTGGAGGATGGAAATGAATGTAAGGAAAGAGAGAGAAAGGGTAAGTCTTACATTATGGTCTATATTCTCCTACATTGTTTGACTTGTTATAGTGAGAATATATTAACTTTTTTTTATTGAGGAATTGGGGAAGGGGAACAGACAAGTTGCCGTCCTTTTGTTCTTCAGTCTAGTTGTGAAGGATGTCCCTTCACTGGCCCATGTTGGTATTATCATTGCGCTCTTCCCAGGTGAGGCAGATTGGTCTCCGGCCATTGGACAGCCGCTCACAGGCAGCCCACTGCAGCCCCACTGCAGCCTACGCCATCACCAGTGACTCATAACAGCCCAGCTCCAGGTCAAGCTGTTGTTCACTATCTTAGCTGTAGGGGGCGCAGTGTCACTGGCCCATGTGGGATCCGAACCGGTGGCCCTGCTGCTCAGAGCTCGCCTTCCCAAGCCAACTCTTAACCAACGAGCCACACAGCTGGCCCAGAATATATTAATATTTATCTATTACATTTATGAAAATAAGGGAAATATCATGTTAAAAAGAAAAGAAGAAGAAACAGCATGAGCTCCTATGTGTTTTTGATGTGATTGGAGAGAAAGTGCATGAAAAGCTTGCAGGAGATAAGAGCCTTCAAGCAATCCTGAGCCACATCCTGAAGGACCTTTTGTGTGCTATCAGAGCACATAGACTTTATTTATAGACATGAGGGACCAATAAATAATATAATAAAGAGAATAGGGTGAGGTGCATTTAGAAAGATAGCTGGTAATGGTGCAGAGAATGGACTAAAACGGAAAAAAACACTGGCAATCAAAAGAAAAGTTATAAGTGTATTATTAATCATGGTGGGCTGAACTATGCCATGGTATCAAACTCCGGAATCTCAGAGCTGTACTCATCAGCTGCGATCCATGGTGGACTGTCCTCAGCCATCATGAAGCTACAGCAATTGGAACATTTGGTCTCAAAGGTTGCTGGGGCAGGGGAACAATAAGCATGGAGAAGCCATTTTTATTGTCACATTCCTTAGGCTAGGAGAGACACATGCCACTTCCACTCAACACCCATTGCCAGACCTGTTCTTTGCCTATGATCTGATCACAGGGACACTGGGAAATGGAGGGAAGCTCCCAAATACAATTTCTTATCTCTGTCTTAAAACACTACCAACTTTGTCAAGTAACTGTAAGATATACCGTGAAAATTGGGTCTTCGGAAAAGTCATGACGCATTTTGTCTATGTTTTGCAAAGGTCATTTGTTTATATAAAGAACAAAGATCAATTGATATATTGCCCGTTTTGTTTGATAATCTTTTGCCATCTTCCAGTGAGCTTCATAATTCCTCGTTCATAGAAGGACCTGTCTTTATTTGTGAAAAACTGAACAAGGTGCTGATTTACAGCCTCTTCTGAATTGAACATTTTTACCATGCAAGGAGTTTTGAAGAGAGAGAAACAAGTGGAAGTCTGATGGCGCAAGGTCAGGTGAGTATGGTGGGTGTGGCAGCACATCCCATTCAAGCTCCAGTAATTTTTGATGGGTGATCAAACTTGTGTGTCATGATGGAACACAACTCCTTTACAATTAACAAGCTCTGGATGTTTCTGGATGATGAATTCGTTCAAACCATCCAATTGCTGACAGTACACATTCGAATTGATTGTTTGGTTCCTTGAGAGGAGCTCGAAAAACATGACACCTTTAAAAAAATCCTACCACACTGAGAGCATAACCTTCCTCTGATGAATGTCTGCTTTCGATGTCATTTGAGGCTAATTATCACGTTGGGACCAAGACCGTTTGTGCACCACATTGTTGTCAACAATCCACTTCTCATCACCAGTTATCAGTCACTTCAAATAAGGATCATTTTTCTCATGTTTAATGAGCATATTGCAGATGTTTATATGCACCGTCGAATGAACTTCTTTGAATTCATGCGGAACCCAAGTATCGAGCTTGCTTATGTATCC
>NW_017731567.1:753578-761131 GCF_001890085.2 Hipposideros armiger | reverse complement strand
TGAACCATTTTTGGCATTGATGTTCTTATAGAGCATTGTCACCATAAACTTTATGCAACTTTTCACAAGCTTGATGCGCGTTCTTCCCTTTATGGAAGTAAAACAGTAAAATATGGCAAAAATGTACAGTTTGGTCTTCCATATTCAACTTGTTGTAAAATCTCCAAAACTCAACCAAATTGCTCAATTTTTTTCGAATGAAGCTAGAACTGTCAGCTGTCAAATGACATAGCAATAACATAGATGCAAATGACTCTAGTACTTCCAAAAACAATCTAGTGCCATCTGTTTAAAACACGCGTCATGACTTTGCCGACAGCCCAATAGAAGAAACCAGGGCACTAAATTAAGAACTATTTATAGAGCACAATTGATAAAACTTACTAACTGGTACATGATTAAGCAGAGGTTGAGCAGGGTCAACAGAGGGGAGCAAATAGCAGAGGGGATATTAAAGGATATTAAGAGAATTCAAATAACAACCTGATTTCTAAACACACACTTAGCTGGACTGTGGTGCTACAGACTAAATCAGGAATACAGGCGGGTGTGTGACTGGGGAGTGGTAAAAAGTCAGGACCCATCTTTTGTCTGATGTGGATGCAAAGCTACCACTTAGAAATTCTAACCAGGCAGATGGAAACAATGGCTGAGAGTCACTGGCACTGAGAAGGACGTGTAGGTCCTTGGAAATGCTGAGAATGTCACCAGCAGGAGCATGGCAATCACACAAGGGGTCCCAGGAGATACATGAACTCCAAAACACCTTCATAGGTTTCCTGTATCTGTGTATAAAGCCCCTTTGGTTACAATGGAATATTCTAAGAGGCAGAACACTAACCTCAATGGACTGTGTGATATATTGTAGGATGAGGTACAATGTGCCTGAAGTACAGGTGTATTATAATGTCAAGCTAGTGCCAAAGAATGACTAGGGCTTTGCTGATATGCATTTGAAGCTTATCTAATTAATGATGAGAACTTATGCGAGAACAACAAACTTACCTAACCCATGTTGAGGGAGCCCATTCAAATAGGATAATGACCATGCATTTTTTTTTACATCATGAAAGATCTTTAAGCTAATGGTGTCATAATTATTCATAACTTGTTAATGTTGTTTTGAGTCTGTTAATCCATTTGAATATGATCTAACCTAATTTTGTAATGCCATGAGCCCATACATAGAAAATTAAGAATGTGTTGCAGAGTTCCCAGAGAGGAGGCTTAAAGAAGAGAATCCAAGGACAAACCACATTTGAGTGTCCTACAGAGGTGGGGAACAGAAAAAAAAGAGGGAGTGGCCATAGAGTAAGAAAAGAACCAGGAGTGAATGGTTTCATGGAAGACAAAAAGCAAAATAAGAGAGCTATCAACTGGGTGGATGCATGAGGCATCTAGCACTGAGTCCAGTTTGGAGAGATCCTTGGCAGCGCTGCTCAGCATTGTTTCCATGGAATGTAGGAAAGTGTCTAAGCCAAAGGGAGGTGAAGCGAGCTGTGACCATAGCAAATTTTTGGAGAAGTTTGGCTGTGTTGTGCAGAAAGCAGAGATAAAGTTATCTCCACGCATTTCCTCTATTCTACACCAATCTACTCGGAAGACTGCAGATTCGCTTTGTCTAGAAGCAAGGAAGACAGCAAGAGAAAGACTCTAATGGTTAGAGCAAAGAGGCACACACAGAACATGTATCTGGTGGGATAATGCACAGATTCGTAGAAAACCCTAATTTCATAATTTAGCTGAGGATCAATATCCTTCTCTTGCTTTAAATAAGGAAAATGGATAGAATAATGTATATTTGTTTCTTTATTCACATTCCAAAATGGCATCACATTCATTACGCATTTCCCCTGCCAAAAATACTAAACATTTTATAAATGTCCATTTGAAAGTTCACAAAGGAAATGTTCATAAATAAATAAGTATGGAAATGGCCAAGTTTTGATTATGCCCCAAATCAGGATCCATTTAGCAGCTATTTCTTTTCTCCCTTGGACATGCATTTTTCATGGAACTCATTTCATATTTCTTCTGCTAAGTAAATAAAAATGTGACAATCATTTCCATCTTCCCACTGAGTCAGCGTGCCAGCATCAGTGGTCAAAGACTACTGGAGCATTCTGACTTCCCAAATGGTCCCTTATTCCATAACATGCACATGGATATTGAAATTGCTGTCCCTTATTTTTCCAGTAAAATCTGGTGTTTGCCAAATATTGATACAATGGAAAAAAGTGATATTGGCTGCTGTGTTTTCAACACAAATGCTTTCTATTAGTCAAGCAACAAGTTCAGAAGTATGTTTGAAGCCATGGTTACAGAGGCTTACTTCTTTGCTCCCAATAGCAACACATTTTCTTTTTCTATTTGATATGGAAAAAAAAATGTCTGTGCTACTCAAGGAAGGAATGTTCTTGGGTATTATGTTTTATAAAAGGGCATTTTTGTTCTACTGGACACCATCCTAACCTAGATGAACTTTCATTTCTGATCACTAAAATAACTTCACTGATTTTATTTATCTACCCATCACCTAACTCTCAGCCTTGTGCAGAGTTCTCTCCTTGGCTGTCTTTCCATTTATTTTCTCTAACTGCTATCCATAGGTGGTGACCTCATGAATTCCGAAGGTTTCAAGTTGAGTCCAAGTGTTTATTCTTCTCCAAGATGTAGTTTACTCACTTTCAAACTCTAGCCATGTACCTCCAACAATCACATCAAACTTAATGTGAAAAAATATAACATTATCTTTACCCCTAAATCTGCTCCAGCTCTAAAATAACATTTGATAAATTATATCGTTATCCTCTTCCATTCAAAACCCCGAAACCTTAAAATTATTTTTTCTCCCAGCCTTCCACCACAACAAAACCTTTATCAAATCTTACTGATTTTTCCAAGAAATTAGCTTATTCTCGTCACCTCAATGCAATCCTAATAATGAGTCTGAAAACTCTCTTCCAAGCAAATGTAACAGCTTCCTATCTATTATCCTCTATTTCCACAAGTCTTTCCTCTCTCTAGTACATCTTGTACAATCTTATCAGAAATGTTTAAATGAAATATACTCATTAATCCATTGATTCCCATTTATAATATAAAGTCCAAAATCCTTAACATGGCTTAAGATTCTTTACAATCTATTCCAAAATGATCTATCTCTCTAGGCTTACCTGCTCCCTGGACATCTCAAAGTTCTTCAAAATTCCCTTCGATTTTGTGAATCTGTGCCCTTTATTTATAATTGTGGCTTCTTGTATCTGAAATATTCTTACCTTTCCGTTCCACTAGTAAACTCCTAAACACTTTTAAAATTTTGTGATGGAACTTTCAAAGGCTCACCCTTATCTGTGATCTCCTCTTATCACTGGACACAATAATAGATGTGAGGCCATATGACCAAGTTCCAGACAATGACATGTGAGTAGAAATGATGTCTGCCACTTGTAGGCCTGATCCCAACACTATCCGCAGAATTCTTCATGATCATGTGAAGTCCTCCGAAGCTATGGAAGATGGCTGCAAGAAACCTGACTCAGGAGGTGACTTAAAATATGTGCCACATGCTGGAGGAAGCCTGACTCACTGAATGACACCACAGAGCAATGCTCCCTGTCAACCAGCATGGCAACTGTGACATAAGCAAGACATAAACTTTTATTATGCTCAGTCACTGAAATTTAGGGATTGCTTGTTACAACAGCTCTTGTTGCTTACCCTAACTAATACAATGACCTGACAGGGTTATCATCCTCAAAGAACTTTAAAGAGACTGATAGCTCTTTGCAATGTGCTGTTATATTAACAATTTCATGCCCCCTTACAAAAGCACAACCTTTTGTACTTTATTTTTCCTGCTAAATTTGTATTTTTTTTCCAAATGAGATTTTCCCAAGAACATTGTCAAGTGGAGATAATGGAAATGTTCTTTAAAAAATGAGTTTCATGAGCAAATAAATACATTTGGCAAAAATTGGCTTAAACAAAGTTAAATAAGTACATGTGATGGTGAGTACATTTAATTACAGGTTTCTGAGTCTTTACTGCACTAATGCGCTTTGGGAATCTCCAAGAGGGATTAGAGCATGCAGCATTTTCCAAACCTCTTTAATCAAGGAGCCCTTTTTCAAGGTACATTTATCAATAGTTCTCTCAACAGGTTTACAAGTAATATACTATGAAATTTACAAGCTGTGCTGAAGTAATGACTGTGGCCCCTGTGAAGGCAGGGCCTCCATACTTAGCTCTGTAGCCATAGCTCTTAACATGCTATGGAGTACACTAGAGAAGTTCTATTATTGGTTCACATGTACCGATTTTTCAAATGGTAGCCTTTGTTTGCACAGCAAACTAATCTTTAGAAAAGATTTGGTCCTGAATCTTCTCCCTCCAAATATATCATTTTACCACACTACTCATGAGCAATGCAGATTTATTGGCGTTTACTAAAACTAGTTTGTGACAACGGAAGGAGAGGTTTTGTGTTGCACACCAAACTATTAACACCAAAAGTAAAGCCTGTTCTCATCACCATCCCTCTTCAGCCATCACCTAAAAGATACCATCTCTTTTTCTGTGATAGAGTCTCTAAATCTTATTCCCAATTACTCTTCTTTCACAGAGTAATTTAGTCCTTTTCCAGCTCTCTCAATCCAGGGCACAGTGGAATCACGGGTCCTGGAGACCCAGCTTCTCATTGGCCTTTCTAAGCATCTATCCAGCCAAATACTTCCACTAGGAGAATATTTAATCTATGTCAATCCATAATAGTGTTTTTTACTTGTATTATTTTCATAAAAGTTGATGTATTACCCCTCTACATGTTTCCCTTAACCACATACAAAAAATTTTACTTGTTTTTATTAAAATTTTTATTACTTTGCATATTCTGGCCTACCTGAGAATATGTAATAGGATATGTAACATATGACAAATTTAAAGCACTTGTAGTATAACCTTGGAAATACAAATATGTAGTCTCGGTAGTAAAAAATATTTAGCTTAACCCTTAGAAAACTCAGTCTGATCACAGCTATCATCATCATCACCATCATCATTATCATCATCATCACTAAAAGTAGAGAGAGGAGGTGGAGGAAGAGGAGGAGAGTGAGAAGAAATAACTTTTGATTTGTTTACCATGTATCAGGTACTGCACGATGGAATACAAATCTCATTTAACATACATCATCTACTTAAAAATTTGGTGCTGCTTTTTGTTAGGAATTCTGAGCACTCTATTTACATGCAAAATTAATCATACTCCTTCCTCTCTACAAGATCTAAAGCAATTGAAAAATGGTTTAAAAAAAATGGCAGGTAGCTATGAAAATAGCTTTACTATCACACACTGCATTGGAAAAGATAGTTCAGGCTTTGTACTTCTTTCTCCTTCTTTTGTACTTCCTCCTTTGTACTTCTAACTCCTGAATTGAGTTAGTCAGTCAAAACTGCAGCCACCCTCCCAAAAGGACCAGTTGAAAAAGTAATAGATTACACATTAACAGGCTAAAGGAGAAAACTCACATGGCATCAATAGATGGAAAGAAATCTTTGACAAATCTAACAACCATTCGTGATAAAAAGAAAACTTTCAGCAAGCTAGGAGGAAAGAGTAACTTCCTCAATTGATAATGAACATCTACAAAAACCCTACAGCTGATATAATACATAATGGTGAGAACTTAGATTTTGAATAAGATCAGGAAAAAGATGAGGATGTGCTCTTTCTCTACTGCTTTTCAACATCATACTGGAAGTTCTAGCTAATGAGTAAGATAAGAAAAGGACTTAAAGGTATACAAATTAAAAAGGAAGAAATGAAACTGTCTTTGTTTGCAGATGGCATGATCGTCTATGTAGAAAATCTGAAAGGATCAAAAAGAACAAAAAACTCCTGGAACTATTAGCAATTATAACAGGGTTGCATGATCCACGTTTAATATACAAAAGTTCATTGCATCCCTATATCCTATATATACAAGTGGAATTTGAAATGAAAAACACAGTATCATTTACATTATCTCCCTCCAAAATAAAACCCTTAGGTAAAAACCACAAAGGTATGTATAAGATCTATATGAGGAAAAATACAAAGCTCTGATTAAATGAGTCAAAAAACTAAATATAAAGATATTCTATGTTTTTGGAGAAGAAGACTTAGTATTGTCAAACTGTCAGTTCTTCCCAATTTAATCCACAGATTCAACACACTATCAAACAAATCCCAGCAAGTTATTTATAAGATATCAACACACTAACTATAAAGTGTGGATAGAAAGGCACAAGATGCAGAATAAGCAACATAATATTGAAGGCAAAGAGCGAAGTCAGAGAACTCTGGACACCATCCTAACCTAGATGAACTTTCATTTCTGATCACTAAAATAACTTCACTGATTTTATTTATCTACCCATCACCTAACTCTCAGCCTTGTGCAGAGTTCTCTCCTTGGCTGTCTTTCCATTTATTTTCTCTAACTGCTATCCATAGGTGGTGACCTCATGAATTCCGAAGGTTTCAAGTTGAGTCCAAGTGTTTATTCTTCTCCAAGATGTAGTTTACTCACTTTCAAACTCTAGCCATGTACCTCCAACAATCACATCAAACTTAATGTGAAAAAATATAACATTATCTTTACCCCTAAATCTGCTCCAGCTCTAAAATAACATTTGATAAATTATATCGTTATCCTCTTCCATTCAAAACCCCGAAACCTTAAAATTATTTTTTCTCCCAGCCTTCCACCACAACAAAACCTTTATCAAATCTTACTGATTTTTCCAAGAAATTAGCTTATTCTCGTCACCTCAATGCAATCCTAATAATGAGTCTGAAAACTCTCTTCCAAGCAAATGTAACAGCTTCCTATCTATTATCCTCTATTTCCACAAGTCTTTCCTCTCTCTAGTACATCTTGTACAATCTTATCAGAAATGTTTAAATGAAATATACTCATTAATCCATTGATTCCCATTTATAATATAAAGTCCAAAATCCTTAACATGGCTTAAGATTCTTTACAATCTATTCCAAAATGATCTATCTCTCTAGGCTTACCTGCTCCCTGGACATCTCAAAGTTCTTCAAAATTCCCTTCGATTTTGTGAATCTGTGCCCTTTATTTATAATTGTGGCTTCTTGTATCTGAAATATTCTTACCTTTCCGTTCCACTAGTAAACTCCTAAACACTTTTAAAATTTTGTGATGGAACTTTCAAAGGCTCACCCTTATCTGTGATCTCCTCTTATCACTGGACACAATAATAGATGTGAGGCCATATGACCAAGTTCCAGACAATGACATGTGAGTAGAAATGATGTCTGCCACTTGTAGGCCTGATCCCAACACTATCCGCAGAATTCTTCATGATCATGTGAAGTCCTCCGAAGCTATGGAAGATGGCTGCAAGAAACCTGACTCAGGAGGTGACTTAAAATATGTGCCACATGCTGGAGGAAGCCTGACTCACTGAATGACACCACAGAGCAATGCTCCCTGTCAACCAGCATGGCAACTGTGACATAAGCAAGACATAAACTTTTATTA
>NW_017731567.1:715318-753573 GCF_001890085.2 Hipposideros armiger | reverse complement strand
CAAAAAAAAAATTAGAAGCTAGGCATAGACCAATATCCTTCACAAAAATAGAAAAAAATAAACACAAAATGGACAAGAGATCTAAATTTAAAATGCAAAACTACAAAACTCCTAGCAGATAGCATAGGAGAAAAGCTACATTACTTGAGGACTAATGATGACTCTGTGAGGATTTGATGATTACTTTCTTAGATACAATGCCAAAAGCATAATCCATGAAATAGGTAATTGATAAATTATACTTCATTAAAATTAAAATCTCTGCTCTAAAAAGACAATGTCAAAAGAATGAGAAGACAGGTCACAGACTGGGAGCAAATGTATGCAAAAAACATGATAAAAGACTGTTATCTAAAATATATAAGAAAACCTTAAAACTCAATAATAAGAAAATGAATAACCTGATTAAAAATGAGCAAAGGACCTTAACAGACACCTCAACAAAGAAGATATACATAGCAAATAAGATTATGAAAAGATACTCCATCATATATTTCATTAGGGAATTGCAGATTAAACCAACAATGAGACACCACTAAACACTTATTGGAAGGGTCAAAATATGGGACAATGACAACACTGATTGCTGACAAGGATATGGAACAACAGGAACTCACACTCATTGTTGACAGGAATGCAAAATAGTACAGCCACTTGGAATGAGAGTTTAGCAGCTTCTTATAAAACTAAACATACTTTACCATATGATCCAGTAATAATGTTCCCTGGTATTTACCCAAATTAGTTGAAAATGTATGTCCTCCCAAAATCCTGCACACAGATATTTATAGCAGCTTTATTCACAACTGCCAAAACTTGGAAGCAACCAAGATGTCTTTCAGTAGGTTAATGGATAAACTGTGATACATCCAAACAATTAAATATTATTCAGCACTAAAAAGAAATGAGCCATCAACCCATGAAAAGACCTGGAGGAAACTTGAATGCATATCAGTAAGTGAAAGAAGCCAATCTGAAAAGGCTACATACTATATGATTCCAACTATATGACATTCTGGAAAGGGCAAAACTATAGAGAAAGTAAAAAGAGTAGTGGTTGCTAGGAGTTGGGGAAGAAGTGGAGGAGGGAAGGAATGAATAGGTGAAGCAGAAGGAATGTTTAAGGCAGTGAAACTCTTCTGCATGATGCTATAATGGTAGACACATGTCATTATAAATTTATCAACACCTATAGAATGTACAACACCAATAGTGAACCCTACTGTAAATGATGGACTTTGGGTGATAATGATGTGTCAATGTAGGTTCATCAATTATAACAAATGGTAGTGAATATTCATGCCTGGGGAGGCTTTGTGTATGTGTTGGGGGTGGAGTCAGAGGATATATTTCTACTCTCTGTATTTTCTTCTCAATTTTGCTGTGAACCCAGTACTGCTCTAAAAAGTAAAGTATGTTAAAAAAAACCACTTTAATGTGATAATAGAAGGCACAGTCTATAGACAATGAACACCTAGAGAGTTGCAGAATCCAAAGAGTAGAGAGCCAGGCAAATGACATCACAGGCACCAGGAAGGAGTTTGCAGGGGCAGGGAACCCAATTTAAGAACCTTGTTCCATATTTAATTATTCCCTGAAAGCTATCAAGAGCACTACAACACAGCATTCCAGAAACATAGCAAAATGCCAAAAAAAAAAGGAAAGGATTTATAATAGGCTGTTTCTCACTGATCCCTGCCTCCTAATATCCAGTCTTTCACAACCCCTTACCTTCAGTAACCAGTAGAATATTTCAAAGTTAGGAGATGTCAACTCCATAATTAGATTACAAAAATTCTGACTTCTATCTTGGTAGCAGATTTTCTCCTGTGCCCAGTGAAGTAAGTTGCTATGTTGGGAAGGGCCATGGAGCAAGGATCTGAGAGTGGTCTCCTGTCAACAGCCAGCTAGGAACTCTGGCTCTCAGTCCAGCAGCTCAGAAAGAAGGTCATTTTGCAAATACCATATAAGTGAGCTTGGAAACAGATCCCCAGTCGGGTCTTCATATGACACCCCAGCCCTTGCTGAGACCTTAACTGTAGTATAGAGACCGTGAACCAGAGGACCCTGGGAAGCTGTGCACAGACTCCTGACCTACAAATATTGCAAGAAAACAAATGTGTTATTTTAAGTCCCTAAGTTTGTTTTAAATTTTAGGCAGAAATAGACAACTGATATAAGGGCTTGCCAGTGTGCTCTGCTAGCTCTCAATTCAATGCTAAATCTTTTGCTTTGGTTGTACTGATATTAGTCTATGTCAATTAAATTTAACCAAAACATTTAGCTTAACCAAACATGCTTAATCAAAATGCATGGAGAAAACTGTCATGCAATTTAGGGTGAAACATTCCTTGATTGAGCACATATGATAGTAATAAATCATGTATTGTCTCAAAGCTTTGGATCGGTAATAGACACTATCCTATGCTAATAGTTTTTATGTCATTACTGTACTATTGTTAGCAACTATTATTAAAAATTACTAGCTATTGGGTTGTCAGAAAAGTCATGACGTATTTTTTCTGTTTTTCATTGCAAAAATGCGTCATGATTTTTCTGACAACCCAATATTAAGGAAATGCAAATCAAAACCACAGTGGGTACCACCTCATCCTTGTTAGAATGGCTATCATAAAGACAAGTAATAACAAATGTTGGAGAGGCTGTGGAGAAAAAGGAACCCTCATACACTGCTGGTAGGAATGTAAATTGGTACAGCCTCTATGGAAAACAGTATGGAGGTTCCTCAAAAATTGAAGAATAGTATTATCATATAACTCAGCAATCCTTCTTCTAGGTATCTACCTAAAATATTTAAAACATTTATCTGTAAAGATGTATGTACCCCTATGTTCACTGCAGCATTATTCACGATGGCCAAGGCATGGAAACAACCAAGGTGTTCTTCGATAGATGATTAAAGAAGATGTGGTACATATACACAATGGAATACTACTCAGCCATAAGGAAAGATAAAAAGCTGCCATTTGCGACAACATGGATGGATCTTGAGAATATCATGCTAAATGAAATAAATCAAGTGGAAAAAGTTGAGAACCATATGATTTCTCTCATATGTAGTATATAAAACTGAAAGCAACAAACAATACAAACAAACAGCAAAAACTCAGACACAACAGTATAGTGGCGAGGAAGGAGGGGGGTAGAAAAGGGTAAAGGGGTCAAATATATGGTGATAAAAGGAGATGTGTCTGTGGGTGGTGAGCACACAATGCACTATACAGATGATGTGTTACAGAACTGTACACTTGAAATCTATATAACTTTATTAACCAACGTCACCCCAATAAATTTAATTTCTAAAAAAGAAGCTAGAAGAAAAAAAATCACTGTTACTATTACTAACTATGTGACCTTAGGCAAATTATATAATTTCTCAGAGCTCCAATTTCCTCACTTTTTAAAAGGATATAGGAAGAGGATTATATGAGCTAATATATGCAAAGTTTTACTACAATTCCCAGACCACAGAAAGAATTTGGTAACCATTAACTTATATTATTGTGAAAGTTATAAAAGGAATTCCAGTTACCTGTTAAGCTCATGTACACCAGCAGGCAGCCTCAGGTTGTAGATGTAAGCTTTCCCATGATACTGCACTGATGTAATTTCTTGAACATCAATGTCTTCTAGTGAAATAGGCAAATCTTACAATTTAGGAAAAAATAGTTTTTCAGGAATCTGTCATTAACTGATTTACTTGACTGAATCAAAAGGATCTTCATTGATTCTTAAATGAGAAGGAAGTTATCGGGAGAAGTGAGAAAAAATATGGCCTTGCAAATCCTTAACTAGTTAAATATCATTGTTACCACGAAACCAAGGCAAAATATAAATCAAAAAGACCTTTCTTTCCTTGGGAACAACTGGTTTCCCAAAACCCAAACAAAATAAACTCTCCTGGAGAGCTCAATAAAATGAGAAAATCAAGAATAATCTTCAAATGCTTTTAGTCCTTGGGATTCAAAAGAAAGAATTCCGTTTCTCTTTAGTATGGAACCCAATAAAAGCATTCTTGATTCAGTCAAGCATTTAGGGAGATAAAGTTATTACTTAACCATAGTGCATTATCTTCCCTTATTTAGAGCATTGCCTTTATTACTGCTGCATTAAACAATGATCATACATCTTTTCTAAATAAACACCTAACAAAAATTCCTGAAAGTGTATTAATAAACATAAAATACTCTAGAATAACTTCTTGCTAAAAAGTAATTTATAAGAAACATGTACTGAGGAAAACATAAAGCAGATGAGATTCAAAGAGGAAACCTATCTCAAGTCTGTGAAAAGACACTAGGAAAAATAAAAACAATATGTGCCACACCTATCTGTGCCAAGCACTGTATCAGGTGTCATCTCATTCTCAAAGTTCTCTTGCAAAGATTCCTGCAAAGGAGGTGTCTGTTCCATTATCTTTTCATAGACTAGGAAATCGTACCTCTGTGATTATCTTATTTACTGTGATATATGTACATGTATATTCTCACAATACTTGAATCCTAAGCTTTTTGTGGGATGTCCTGCAAGTAAAGTCCTCTTTACCTAGAAGATTGACAAAAACTGGTGGCTTCTAATTTTACAAAGAGGAAACAACAAGGCTGCTTTTTAGACAAGTGTGCATTTCTAAAAAGGATTATCCCATACTGAAACAAATATCCATACTAAAACCAAACAATGAATAGATGAACACTCTGATGCTTGAGAGCAGAGGGCTGACCTGAGTTCCAGCTTAACTTTCCTGCTATCCTGCTAAAGCGTTACCGCCTCCCTTTCAACTGACCAGGGAAAGCAGCAGCTTCATAAACATATGACTTTTTACATTCTTGAGCTTTTAGGGTTTTCTTGATGTCTTATTTCATAGTTCAAATAGAAATTGTACTGAATTGTTGCACTATTTTGTCAGTAATTTCTGAGCAACAAGAAGCATGAGGGAAGTTTGGGGAGCTCACTGGGTTGAATTCTGGATCTCGTGCTGTGGCAGTTGCCCACGGCATGGCTAATTTCAGTCCTCCTGACATGTGTGAGAACCATGGTGGTGTAGGGGTGAGGAGGTCATTCCCAAAACACAGTTTTCTGTGGACTAATGGCAACAAAATGGCCTGGTGTTTATAAACGTCATCCTCATTCAGTTGACCTGACCCAAGCCCTAATGTCTATATTTAAGAAAAGCTTCTTATGATGTTTAAAGATCCACCAGAATGGAAACTATGTTATTGTAGTTTCCTAGAGTCAAAATAAAAACCCAAAAAAACCCCACAAACTTTCTGGATTCAAGCAATAGACATTTATTCTCTCACAGTTCCAGAGGCCAGACATCTAAAGTCAATATGTCCTCAGGGCCATACTGCCTCTGAAGGCTCTAGGAGACAATCGCCAGCTTTGAGTGGCTCCAGGAACGGGGCTACATCACTCCATCTCTTTCTCTATCCTCACATGGCCTTCCCGCTTGTGTGTCTCTGTGACCCCTTCTTCTGTCTCTTATAAAGACATCGGGCATCAAATTTACAACCTACCCTGAACCCAGGATGATCTTAGCTTGAAACTCTTAATTACACGTACAAAGAGCCTGTTTCTAACCCAGGTCAGTCATATTCACAGGTTTGCAGGGGTCAGATATATCATTTGAGGAGTCACCGTGCAACCCACCTACGAAGCCTTGAGCTCTAGCCCAGCCTCTGGACTCGGGTACACCTGGGTGCAAATCTAGTCTTCACGTCCCAACTGGATGGCCCAGAGCATTTTCTCGTCTACACAATGTGGATGGGATCAGCACCTATGCCCTGCTCTGTGGTGAAAAGGCACACAATAGAGACAGTAAGACTCTTGGTAGTACGTCTGGCACAAACGTTCCCTATTGTTACCAGCTGTTTCCTCAATAGCTTCCATTATTGAAGATGGCTGAGCCTCAGGCAGACAAGAGCACCCAGCACCAAGCCAGAGAGAGCCCAAGATATGTACGTCATGATCCTCTTGCTTTAAATGAGCTAATCTTATAAAATGGAATCTCAAAGCTGAAAGGACACATAGTGATCAGCCAGGCCAAATCACCTAATTCTACAGATGACAAAGATAGTGCTCAGAGAGAGAACATGTGTTATCTATAACTACACACAAAGTTGGTGGCACGGCATAAACCAGAACCCGGGACTTCAAGCCCCCTGTTTGGTTCCTACTTCTGTATATTATTCCTCGTTGAATGAATCATTGGCAATAATTCTTTCTACTGACATAAAGAGAAATTAAAATCTTGAAATAATAGATTTTTTTTAAATTTTAGAATGTTTTCTCCAATCTGACACTACTTCTAAAGCAATCAAATGTAGTAATTTTAATTATACTAGCAGATACAGGTTTACCAGTCTGGAGCAGATTCCCTCCAATAAATTGACGTTCCCTCCCCTTCCGTTGACCACTGGTAATAAAAGGAATGAACACGCCATGTTGACCCACTCACCCCTCCACTGAAGGGTCAAAAGTGCGTAATTGAGCCGTTGTGCGACTGAGCTCAGAAACTTTCTAAAAATATCCTGCTATTGTCTGCTTCACTATAAATTTAATAAGCGTCTTATACAAAGAGCCTGTTCCTGAGACTGCACAGGTGAAGCAAATATCGGAGATAAAGGGAAGGCACGAGGAGGTGGACAGGAAAAGCAGAATAGTAGTAGCACAGTTATGTTACAATTTTCCAGAATATATGCTTAGGAATCTTATTTACACAATTATCACTCTTGGTTGGGGCTAATATTTCATGTTTAACTTCATTTTTAACTGTATAACTGGATTTGCTTTCACTTCTATTTGCTCACAGAAATTTGCCTATCATTCAAGTCTCTTGATTTACATCCGATTTCAATATATTAATAACTATTTTTCCATTTATCTGTTCTCCCTTCTAGATTAAATACCCCTTGAGAACTGAAACTAAACCTTCTTCTACCATGGAAATTCCCGAGAGCAGGGTCCATTTTATCTTACTCATCACTGTACTACAAGGCACAGCAGAGGCCAGGCATAAGGCGAATTCCAAATAATTCATAGTGGAATATGTTAATATTTCCCTTACCTTATTCTCACTTAACAAGTAGCTATTAAAATGGATATATAGAGGAGCTCACTTTTTAAACATTCACTTTTGTGTCTTCTACATAATATACTGATCATGGTTAATATTCAAATGTGCCTACTGAATACACCACAGAAAGAGTTCTGGAAAGATTGCAAGCTGGTTACCCAACTTCTTCCAAATAGAAGTATGGTTAGCCTCGTCTTAAATTACCTTGATAGTTCTAAAGCCACTTCTAAAATACTTCTAACATTCCAAGTTGGCAAATTTTATTTCCAGGGTTAAGGAGAGAATAAAGGACCTATGTACTAAAAACGAATTATGGCACTAGTTTGGCCGGTGGAAGTCATTTCAGGGCTGTGCCAAAAGTCTTTTGAATGTGGTCTGTCTCGCCTGACATGAGGAAGGGTCTACCAGTGTGGCCTACAGCTGGACTTTGGAGGATATATAACCATTCCCACTGGGCATCTAGGACAAACTCGGCAAGGCTGTCACTGAGCTGGTTGATCATGTGTCTTGGTGTTAGTCCTGGGTTTAATTCAATAAAGCAATTATATTAGAACAGCTTAAGGCAGAACAACCCAGAGAAGAAGCCCAGACTGCTGCAGGCCAGGGTGCCAGCCTGGTTTACTATTGGTTAGCAGATATGTTCAAGAAACAAAGTTAAAAAAAAAAAAAACTGGGGGAGAGGGTGCCAGTGAGGTGAGCAAACAGTGTATCAGTTTCCTGTGGCTGATATAACAAAGTGCCACACACTGAGTGGCTTAAACAACAGGAATCTATTGTCTTACAGCTCCAGAGGCTTAGAAGCCTGGGATCAGGTATTGGCAGAACCATGTTCCCTCTCATGCCCAAGGGAAGGGTATGTTTCAGGCCTCTCTCCTGATTCTTACTAGAAACTGTTCCTTGCCTCGTGGCGGCATACTTCCAGTCTTCACATGGAGTTCTTACTGAGTGTGTCTCCATGACCAAATTCCCCTTTCTTATTAGGATATAGTCATATTGGATTATAGGCCCACCCTACTGTACTCTGACCTCATCTTAACTAACTACACCCGGAACAAACACCCCTATTTCAAAATAAGGTCACATTCTGAGGTAGCAGGGGTTAGGACTTCAGCACTGAGGTAGTGAGGGGTAAGACTTTAACATCTTTTGCAGGGACACACTTCAATTCGTAAACTGAGTAACAGAACCAATAAAAAAATGTGCCAACCAGGTAGGAATTTTGCAGGGAGGGGCTTGGTAATCTAAGGTTCTCTCATTTCAGGTACACATAGTTGGAACTGGCTTGAAAGCTGAAGGTAATTTTGAACACAGGTTCTGTGTGGGCACAACCTCTCTCTTCACACATTCCAAGAGTCTGTTGAGGGAACCTGGACCAGCCAAGCCGAATGTGAAAATGTAGGCACAGAGCAATTGGTAGAACGAGTTCTGCACTTGTCACCTGGACAATTTGACTGATATTAAAGAGCAGGAGTCGACGTGTGCCAAAGAGCAGTGGGCAAATAAGCCTGCTCGGGCAAAGATCTTGACATTTCTTGGAGGAAAGACATTATTCAATTACTCCTCCTCTCGCCAGCACTGATTTTCAAGCAGCCCAACACTGTACATTTTCAGCTCTTTAGAGTAAAGCATTTAGCAAGAGATTGTATGTTGTTTCAAACTGAAGGAGACACAGTACTGCTTTTCCACCCTTCCTTGAATCAATGTGGCTATTTTCCAATATTAATAAAAAGTTCTGTTTCTGCAAAACTAACCTCAAACTCCATTCTCTCTCCTGAGTTCCACAGATTCGATGACAAACTTGGCATACTAAATCTTACAGAGCCAAATCAAGGTTGAACACAAAAGAAAGCCCAGTGCCCTATGGTAATACAAGAGCATGATTATTTTTGGACTGAAACCGCTTAACACAAGCACAGCTGTGAAGGTCTTGTCCCACTTCCAGAAGATCGCCTTTATATTCCAAATAGTATCCAAAAGTCATAGAAACCAAGCTCAGACAGCATTATTAATATGAAATAGAGTTATGTCACACTTAGTTTTCAAAGATAGTAAATCCACCAACACCAGTGAAATTAAATAAATATTTGAAGTCTGAAGTTAACATCTATGAGAGAGCCAGGAAAAATGAAATTTTCAAATCTGGTTAAGGAAAAAAAATGTCTGTTTCATTAGTTTTCTCCCTGACCATTAAAGATTGACTATATATTTACTACAGAAATGCTATTTATTCAATGATGAAACTTTTATTTAAATTGAAATTATTAAAGATACAATGGATGGACCTAAAGGGTATTATGCTGAATGACATAAGTCAGGCACAGAAAGACAAGTACCATATGATTTTGCTTATATGTGGAACCTAAAAAACAAAATAAACAAATAAACAAAACAGAAACAAACTCATACATACAGAAAACAAGTTAATAATCACCATATGAGAGAGGGGTTGGGAGGATGGGTGAAGGGATTAAGAAGTACAAATTACCAGTTATAAAAATAGTCATGGGGATGTAAAGTACAGTATAGGGAATATAGTCAATAATATTGTAATAACTGTGTAGAGTGTCAGAGAGGTAACAGACTAATTGGGGTGATCACTTTATGAGGTGTATAAATGTCTAATCACTGTGTTGTAACCTGAAACTAATATAATATTGTATGTCAACTGTAATAGAAAATAAAATTTTAAAAATTAGTTTAAAAAACAAATTATTAAAGATAAATACACAACCCTGTAAAGCTGACCGCCCAATGGAGTGGTATGCAGGCACAATGCGTTTTGGATACACCCAGTCTGATCACTTCACCTCACTGCTCAAACATTTTACTGATGCCCCTTTGAAATCAGAGTACCTTTTCAGAAAGCCTTTAAGAGCCTGGTCTCTGGTCGACCCTGAGCCTCCTCTCTAAACCCTACTTCATCTCACTTCCTCCCCCTCCTCCAGGATCTATCACTCCCACACTTCTCCTTTCTGGGCTAGTTGTGCATAGAGTACTGGTCCTGCTCTCCAGAACCTTGGGTATCTCCACTCCAGGGGCCATGAAACATGTCTCTGAAATAGACTGGGCGCTCCCCTGCAGTCGCCTGTGTTGCAGCTACTATCACATGTTTTACACGGGGAGGTTTAGAAATCTACCTTCGTCACCAGCTGTGTGCTCCTTAAGAGCAGAGACTCCAATGATTCATATTATCTGGTCAACAGATGTTTAATAAGTAAATGCTGAACAAATAAGTGAAAGACATCATGAGATATTCATTGACCATATCTCACATATGATATAATTAAATGCTTGCCAAAAAGAATTAAAAAATTAAACTGCATTTATAGAAAAATCAGGTTTGGTGTAAGAGAGAAAATAATTGTGTTCTGTTCTGCACTGGATTCGTGATTTTCTGAAGATTTTGCTCAGCTTTGGGCACCATATTGTTTAATGGGGGATTATCCACCACGCCCTCCCAAAAGAAATTTCTAAATTCATTCTAGAACTCCTAGGAAAAAATATAAGTCAAAAGTTATTTAAATGATTTGTTTTCCTAGTATCTAAAAGTAACATTTGTTGGTTATTTTTATATGTTTTCCAGTCTCTCTCCCTTTCTCTTTTTTTTCTAAATGAGCATCAACATTTAAGAGATAGATGGTGACAGACTAGATTGTATAAATATGGTGAAGAATCTAGAAACAATTACCAATACAAAAAAAAATGGAAAAATTACTGTTTTCAAAGGCACACTGACTATGTTTCAATATCTACAAGCTCACCATGCAGAAAAGGAATTAAGTTCAAATCTATATGATTTTTGAGAGTAGAACTAGTATCAAAGGGTATATTCTAAGCTGTATGTCCATCTAATATAAAGAATAACTTTCTAAATATTTGAGATTTGTGAAAATTGAAGTGGCTTCCTCTTTAGGAAGTGAGTTTCTTTTATCTGGAGGTAAAATAAACTGAAGCCTATGTGTGGAGAATGTTAGAGAAGCAATGCAATTATCAAATTAATCATGGAGATGACTTAGAGATGGCCTCTGAAGTTCTTCCAAGTATTAGACTTAATGATTCTATGACAATGGGCTTTTAATTCATTATCAAGAATATTTTCAAATGAATTAGTCTCTTTTACTCTGGGCAAGAAATAATATATTAAAGGGAGATAATTCATTTTACACAGGTTCAACATATATATATATATATATATATATATATATATATATATATATATATATAATTCCACTGTGCCAAAAAAAGGAGAAATGTATTTATATGTTAACAAAAGGCACGTAAAAGAATGTTCATTGGAGCACTATTCATAATAGCCTCAATCTGGAAATTACCCAAATACTCAACCGTAGAATAAATAAAAATTACATGTTTACTCTATGGAATACTTTACAGCCATGAGAATGAACAAGTTACCACTGTATGTAACAACATGGGTGGATTTCACAGACATCAAGTTGAGTGAAAAAAACAGAAGAGTAAATAAAAGCAAGCAAAACTAACGAATTATGTTAGAAGTGAGGATAAGTGTTGCCCTTGTGATGGGTTTTTACTCAAAATGGGCATAAGAAGGCTGCTGGAGACTTTCTGCTTCTTGATCTACATGCTGTTTACACAGATGGGTTTAATTTGTGAGAATACATTGAACTGGACATACGATATGTGCATGTTTCTATACATATGTTGTATTTCAACACCAAGTTGTAAAAATGGCCTCTATGTCCATTAGTTTTCTATATTCAATACCATAAAAAAGCCATTATAGCAAAATCACTGAATTTATATTTTAAAGAATTATTCATTAAGAGGATCTAAATAATGTGAAAGGTTTAAAAAATTATCTAAAAACTAATGAACAAAAAAATATGTGTTTTGGAGATAAACACTAGCGATGAACTCTGGTCCCCTTGATATATTTTGTCTAATTTGTGCTGAAATCCACGTGCAGTGACATCTAATGATACAGCGCTTTTAGGTTTATTTCATGCTGCTTTAAATACATGGTGGTTTATTTGTCATGGGAACCCTGGCAGAAATTAAACATCCCAGAATTTCTTTAAGCATCTTCACATATGGATAAAAGAATAGAGCCATATGATGGTGCTTCCAAGAAGCCTTTCACTTACTCAGTAAAGCAGGTGTACTGAGACCCCAGCCACAGTCATTCAGATAATCTCTAGGCAAACAAGAGCCCAACTGCCAGGTTCCTTAGACAGTCCAAAGCCAACAGAATAGTTCTGGGTATTGCTCCTGAAAAATAGTATTACTGTGCCACATAATTGGCAAAAAAATATTATTTTTCAAGGATTGGCAGCCTTGTTCTGTGGCAGGGGTCAGCCAGTGTTTTCCGAAAATATCCAGATCGTGACTATGTAGGCTTTGCATGCCATACAGTCTCTGTCACTAGTACAGCTCTGCTCTTGTGGCGTGGAGGCAGCCACAGACAACACATAAACAAATGAGTGTGGCTGTGATCCAATAAAACTTTATTTACAAAAACTTGGAGTGTGCCAGATTTGGCCTGTGGACTATAGTTTTCAGCTCCAGTTCTAGGGGGATTAAAAGGTGTTTTGATTTGTTTTGTTTTCTCTTTTCCTCTGTGACTATCAAACTAGTAACCTTTTGTCATCATTCAGGGGTTCCTAATCTGGGATAACCAGATCTTTGGATGTCTTTTCACTTTGCTCAATATTAAAGTTGGATGAAAATACTACATTTATGTGGCATGCATGGACTAACAGAAAACTAAGGCTCTTACGCTTTTCACTATAGTCCCCTAAAGTTCTTCCTTTCAAAATATTTCTCCAGCCTCTTTTCCTAGCTAATTACTATTGACTCCTTAAAGTTTGGCTTAAAGTCAAGTCTTTACAAAGCCTTTCCTGATGCCCCCAGGCTAGGTCATCTCCCCTCACATGATGCCCACTATTTCTCTTCAATGTTATTTATCACATTTGATAAGTAACTCAGAGTAGTTTGTTCATATATCAGATTCTAAAGTCAGACTCTCTAGGGTTAAGTCTCAGTTCCAAATTTATTAGCTCTGCAACTTTTGACAAGTTATTAACCTCTCCGTGCCCATCTCTTCATTTTCAAGATGGAGATAAGAATAGTAACCTACTAAACAGGATTGTTGTGAGGATTAAATACATGTAAAGCACTTATAACAATACTTGAACATAGTAAAAATGATCTTTTGTTAGTAATAACTAAGTTAAATAATTGAATATTCATCCATTCACTTCTTCAAAAACTATTCATGAGGCAACTACTACATACCATATATCTCCATTCAATATGATCTCCATAGAAATGCGGAATTACCACAAATTCAGTGGCTTATCATAACATCATGTATTAGCTCATAGCTCTGCAGGTCATAATACGCTGAGATCCATGCTTACAAGCCCAACATCAAGGGGTTGGCTAGCCTGGGCTCTTACCTGGAGTATAATGAGTATTAATTATGTGCTTTGTGGTAGGCAGAATTGCTAACTTCTCCCTGCTCCCTCTTCACCCCTGCAAAGAGTCCATGCCCTAATCCCTGGGGATATGATGAGATATCATCCCCATGATTATGCTGTAAGGCACAGTTGACCTGATAATAGGGAGATTATCTCGGGAGGTTTATTGTAATTACATGAGATCTTAAAAGCAGGGAGCTTTCACTGACTGGTGGTCATTGATGAAGGAGTCAGAGATTCAAAGCATGCAGGATTTGATATATCCTTGCTGGCTTGAAGAAAAAGGTGCTGTGAGAGAAAGAATGCAGATTGCCCTAAGAAGCTAGATAGGCAGCGAGCAAGGAAAAGACCGCCTTCTTACAACCACAAGGAACTGAATTCTGCTAACCACAGGGCTGAGGGAGAATGAGCTTGGAAGTGAATTCTTTCCATCTCCAGACAAGAGCCCAGTCCAGCCAACATAACTTCACCTCATGTTGACCAGAAAATCACGTTGATTGAAGGAAATCAGTTTATTATTACTGAATAATGAATAAATGATTTCTGCTTGGTGTAAAAATATCCTACAAATAGAATTTCTGGAGGAATTCTTTGTAAAGGACTCATTTAGAATGAAAGCTGGGAGTAACTTTCTTAAGAAACTAGTACTCACCAGGTAAACAGGGAGGATAAGCTCCTTAATTCATTCAACAAGTACCTTAAAACACTGTTATGGGCATTGTGCTAAAGGCTTGGTGGAAAACAGTAGTGAATATACAGAGTTCCTACCCTTCGAAAGCTTACATGACGTTGGGAAGAGTCAGGGACCGTGGTTAAGAATGTAGAGACAGGCATGGCTGTCTGTCTTCAAACACCACTCCAACCCCAACTCTCACTTGCTATAGGATCTTGGAGAAGTTGCTTACCGTGTTTCCCTGAAAATAAGACCTAACCAGAAAATGAGTCCTAGCATGATTTTTCAGGATGATCGCAATATAAGCCCTGCTCCAAACATAAGCCTCAGTTAAGACTGTCAGCCAGACATGACTATTTGAATAAATGTAGATTTTTTTTGCACGAATAAATGAATAAATGTAGCTTGTTGGAGCAAAAGTTAATATAAGGCTCGATTTTATTTTCGGGGACTTAGGTAATACTTTGCCTCGGTTTTCCAATCCGTAAAAGGTACATAACAATACTGTGTATTCATGAGTATTGTGAGAATTAAATTAGTTAATTAATTTAGCTATCTACCATTTGTTAATGTAAACCCTTGGCACTTTATCTAGCACAGGATTTCTCAACCTCAATACTGTTGACACTGTGGGTCAGATAATTCTTCATAGCAGGGGGCTGCCCTGTGCTTTGTAGGATATGTATAGCATACCTGGTCCCAACCCACTAGATGCCAGTAGCACAACCCTTTTGACCCTTCCCACCACTTGTCACAGCCAAAAATGTCTCTAGACATTGCCAAATGTCTCCTATGTATCAAATCACACTTGCTGATTGAGAACCCTGGTACAGCTCCTAGGAAATGTTCAACACATATTAGCTGTTACTATGCTTAGTCATTAACTAATTTTTGGAGGGTAAGGGGAGAGATTTCTCATAGCAAGTGACTCTTGCACTGAATCATTTATTACAAAATCCCATATGTAAAAAGCATGCAGCACAATGTTTTTGCAAGCGTTAAGTCAGTCAATGTTCACTTTTCTCTCTCCTCCCAAATCTTTACAACTGACATAAACTCCAGATGCAGTCTGTCTCAGAATACCTTTTCTTTATTGCTAAGGACTTCATTTTATAATTTTGTTTTCATTTTTTCCTTTCTAGTCTGTTAGCAAACTCTTTAAACCTCAGTTATAATGTTACTGAAGGTCATTTACCTGGTGGAGTGGTTTCTTTCATGGAATAATAATCCAAGTAGCATAAAATCACTCCTGACTATGATGTTCTTGTGCCTCCTTATATCCCTGTAAGAATTGCAAAGTAGCTTCAACAGAAAAGCTTTCTGCATTTGTTTTGATTATTTTTTGTTGAAAATGTTCCTGAAATATATCAAGCTTTGTCTTTGCCTAACTATAAGCTGATAGTAATAACAGAAGTTGTCTTTGGTGATTGAAGATCATTCCGGTGCCAAAGGCATCACTGTTCTGGGCACTGAGCCTTCTTATACAGGACTATAGATGTACAAGCTGTAGTGCTGAACACGAACCATTACCTGAATGAGGCTTTTCCATTCTAAATCATCAATATTGGTTTGTTGTCTTGTCACTGGCTTCATCCTCAAGCACTAAAAATATAACTGCTATTGAAATCTTCGGATTAGTTGTGCCTGCTTAGAATTACAAGGAAATATTATGTTCCCTAAATTGTATCTTAGGGGCATCAAATGCAAGTAAATAATTAAACTCTGGCAAAACACAATGGAAATTATGAAAGTGATAGTGCATGGGAGAATTAAAATTCCCCAGCCCCTTGAAGTCAGACCTGGTTTTAATTTGAATTAGCCAATGAAATGTGAATGTGAGCAGAAGTGAGGTATTTGGCTCTGAAGCTACCAACATGGGTTTCACATCATTGCACTCTTTACTCTCTGTCAATAGACTGGGGATATTCCAGGTAGAAACTCTTCCATTAGTCTGGATCTCAGAGTAAAGATGGCATGGAAAAACCAGCTTCAGATGGACTTACAGCAAGAATGGAAAGTAAACCTTCAGTGCTATTTGTTACCACAGCACAACCTAGCATATACCAACTGATGCATGTTAATAGTGATGCATTTATTGAACAGTTTTGATTCTCTATAAACCAGGTGCAAGAGTAGACACATAAAGAAATACAAGCAATGCCTGTTCCCAAGGGAGCTTATAGCATCATGGGATGAAAATGCCTACTAACTAGAGAATTGGGTTGCCTGCAAATTGCCTTCCAACTGTATTCTTATCCCTGAGTTATAAAATTGGCTGGTTTTCTGACAGAGCAGAGAACATGAAGTTATGTGAGGCAGGTAGACAAGAAAATCTTGGAGGCTGGGCAGATCCATGAATCTAGTTAACATGGCGGCTATCTTTTCTTTTGGCAATCACAGCTGGCAGGAACATGAATGGAAATAGGGGTACAACTGCAGTGGGGCAGCCATGAGAAGTTGTCAGGAAGTGGACTTCTCTCTAAAGGTCCATGGGGAGGAAAACAGAACCCACTCTGCAGCCATCACTTTTCCAGCTCTGAAGACGTGATTCCCAGCAGTCTCTGCTGCTTACTCCACCACGCAGAACCGCTTTCCAGGGTATCAAACACTACTGTGCATCACAGGGCACGGGAGGCCTGGTAAAGGAATACCACTGGAACACAAAGACCACTTTATTATGTGGCTGTGGCCTGCGTTTGGTTTCCCAAGGATTCTGCTGTATGGAAATGAAGCAATTGAAACCAGCGTGATTTGGGTCTGACGGCTGTACTCTTCTCTCCTAACAGGAGTAGGCAGCGCTTTATGGGCCTCATAAATGGGTTTATGAGGCTTTGATGGGAAGTTGGCAGCCCCAGCTGACTACAGTGACCTGATGAAAACCAGCTCTTTTCTGCACCTACATGAAGGGTTTATGGCTGTGGTTGTTTACTCAGAGCTTAGGCAGAGCGGGGCCAAGGGAGTCAAAGGAATAGGCCTCAGAAATGAAGGGAGGCGGGGGCGGCCGAGTGGTGCGTTGGTTAGGAGCTGGCTTAGGACACCAGCTCTGAGCAGCAGGGCCCCAGTTCAGATCCCACATGAGGGCCAGTGACGCTGTGCCCTCTACAGCTAAGATGGTGAACAACAGCTTGACCTGGAGCTGGGCTGCCATGAGTTGTCTGCAATGGCGTAAGCTGCAGTGGGGCTGGCTGGCAGCTGGCGTGAGCTTTCGTGAGCCGCCGGGAGCTGTTGTGAGCTACTGTGAGCCCCCATAAGCTGCCATGAGGGGCCATCCAATGGCTGGCGAGTGACTGCCTCACCCGGGAAGAGCGCAATGATAATACCAACATGGGCCAGTGAAGTGACATCCTCCACAACTATACTGAAGAACAAAAGGACAGAAACTTGTCTGTTCCCCTCCCCCAATTCCCCAATAAAAAATAAAATCTTAAAAAAAAAAGAGAGAGAAATGAAGGCAGGGGGAAGAATTTAGTTCCTACGTGTGAGAACCAAGAAAAAGCATTGGCTGAACCAAAGTCCTAGCGGGCAGAGGAGATTATTAGTCCACTGAGCACACTTAGAGATGCTTTCTTCCATCTTTACCAAGTTTTCACTCTCTTCCTCTCACTTCACATTCTTCCCATATCACTCTGGCTTGGTGATCAAGAGACTAGGCTTTGAACACAAGGGGCCTGACTTCATATTCTACCACGCTCCCCATGACTTTCTAGCTGTGTAACTTTAGGTAACGCGTGTAACCTCTCTGATCCTCTGTGCCCTATTCTTGCTTAGTAATGATTAAACGAGATTATTTTGATGGCATTCTTAAAACAATGCTTACTAAGCAACAACCATTTAGAAATTAAGGGCCATTCACTAGACGATCTAGGTTTGTGATTTAGTTGTACCACCTTAGGCAGGTCAATTAACCTGAGAGATTTTAATTTTCCTCACTGACAACATGGAGGAGATGGGAGTGGGATTGAGGAATAAATTAAAACATTGTACGTGAACATGGTTTGTAAATTTTTAGGGTAGAATACAAATTGTATAGGGATCATGCCAACTCTAAAAAGGGCATTCTTGAATAATAATAATAATAATAATAATAATAATAATAATAGTAATGTCCAAACATTAATATAATATGTGTCATATGTCAGAGCATCTTCTAAGCACCCTCCACGCATAAACTTCATTACATGGCTATGAACTACCTACTACATAATCTCCATTCTATTGAATGGAGGAAACTGAGGCAAAAGAGGTTAAAGAACTTGTCTAAGTCAGAGCAAATATTAAAACTCGGGTAATCTGACTCTTTTATCCTACTATAGTAATTTGCTATAATATCTATAAATATTTCCAAATTTAGATATACAGTTTCAAATGATCAGACACACAGGATTGTGTTTTGTTAATGAACCAGATGGCTGGTTCTGTGTATGTGGTAGTGTAGCTAGAGCTAATTCCACAGAGAAGAGATATGTATGGCTTATCAAGATTTATATGTCTTTTACTCAATCATTGCACAAATATTAACTGAGTGCTTACAATGTGGTATGCACCATGGTAGACTGGTGGAAGAACACTGGCAAATTTCTCAAAATATTTACCAAGATTTCTCCATCTACTACTTACAGATCATTTAGTCACTCTTCACACAATCCATCTTACTTCAACCTGGCTTCCACCACAATCACTCTAATTAACTATATTCCAAATGGCACTTTCTAGTCACGTACTCCAATGCTTGTGTGTGTGTGAGTGTGTGCATGCATGCATGTGTGTATGTATGTGTGTTTTCATCATACCAACTTCATTCAAAGTCTTTGCTAACCACCTTTATTTAAAATTCCCAACTCACTCAGCTTATATAATGACACTTTTCCCCTCCCAAGAGTAGTTTTCATTGACTCATTTTTCTTCTCAAGCAATCATGCACAGAACATTCAATGACATCTCTCAGCCTCATAACCAAACTCTGTGTCCTGGAATTCAGTGCCCTTCAAGATCAAATCTCTTACTGCCCCTCTGGCTTTACCTCTCACTGCCTCCTTTATGCATGAAATCCTCCAAGATTCCTCACTCTTCATCATTTGTCCTAACTCTGTACGTTTATCCAGTTTGTTCTCAGAATTGACTGTCTTCCCCATTTAGTGTTTGGTTCCAGGCATCCTTCTCACTTAGGCTGAGCCCCAGCTAGAAGTAATATTTCTCCATACCCAATGGTAATTTTCCACGTCTATCTCAAACACTGTATTTTACCTTGAACTACAGCCTATTCTATGGTCTTCTTTTAGTTACTAGGAAACTAAAATACTTCCAGGGAATGGACTAAGTCTTCATCATTATAGTCATTCTCAAGCTTAGCATAGATTTGTACTCATGCTAGATATTCAATAAGTGTTACTGGATGGATAAATGAATGGTCACATGCTTGCATAACTAGTAAGCTAATCTTTCTATTAAGGTATACATTTTATGACTTTAAGAATAAGACTTGACTAAAATATCTTTATTGGCATTTGTCATCTGCTACAAATATTTTAAAATTAGAAAATATTCTTAATGTCCACCAGTAACAAAACGACAGAAAAAAAAAGAGATTTAAAAAAAGTGATTGTTGCTGGCAGCCTGGGAATGGAACTCTGAGATCTGCAAATATTGGCCACACCTCTGAAAGTCTTCAGTGCCTCTATTTCCTCCTCTGAGATGAAATTAAACAGAGAGCCTCTAAGTGTCCCTTTGGCTCTAAACTGTCTAGGTGCATCTTGCATCCTTCCATGGACAGTTTGGATCCAATATATGATGTTTCTTCAAATGGAGAAAAATTAAGAAAAAAATTCCACTGCACATGATTAACAGAGTCATTTACTTGCCATGGTGGCTGGGAATAAAGGAGGGTTCACATCCACCAGCGGGCTGTTTTAGAGGAAATTCTGAAAAGGGTATTTATGAAAGAAGAAAATGTCAGCTACCAATAGTCCCTGCCAAGTCTAAATTTCTAAAACTGTGTATGAAATCCTGAATTATACCAAGAATTATACTCCTGAGAAGCAGTGGTTCTCAGGAGATGCATATAGTCACACCTATACATATACATATATATGTGTGTATATATATATATATATATATATATATATATATATATATGTACAAGGTCTGACAATTAAGTTTGTGAACTTGCCACCATGCACTTACATTGGCAGCACTGTACAAACAGCTCAGGAAGGTTTCATAACCTTGGTATATCAATGTCTCACAGCTGTGTGCGTGTCGATGTGTGGCTGTGTCTTGCTGAGTGGCATTCATTATTGTTGTGGCTTGTTTTTGTGTGCTGTCACGAGAATGTCTGAGCTTGAATTAGAGCAAAGAACCAACAATAAATTTCTTGTTAAACTTGGCAAGAGTGGAAGTGAAATCAGGAACATGTTAGTCCAAGTTTATGGGGATAATGGCATGAAGAAAACGGCAGTGTACAAATGGATTAAACATTTTTCTGAGGCAGAGAATGCGTGTGTCACTGATGAAGAGAGGTCAGGGTGGTGAGTAGCGAGCAGAACTGACAAAACATTGCAAAATTCATTGAATTGTGTCAAAATGGTCAGCTGACTGTGAAAAGCATAGCAGACCAAGTAAACATCGATAGAGAAACAGTTAGGAAAATCTTAACTGAAAATCTTGGCATGAGAAAGGTGTGTGCAAAAATGGTCCCGAAGTAGCTCACTGATGAACAAAAGCAAAGGGAATTTGTAGCCAGTAAACAAATAATTGTATTGGAACCCTCCCTACTCACCTGATCTGGCCCCCAAGGACTTCTTTCTTTACCTGAAGACAAAGGAAATATTGCAAGGAAGACATTTGCATGACATTCAGGACATCAAGTATAATACAATGACAGCTCTGATGGCCATTCCAGAAAAAGAGTTCCAAAATTGCTTTGAAGAGTGGACTAGGCGCTGGCATCAGTGCATAACTTATCAAGGGGAGTACTTTGTAGGTGACCATAGTGATATTCAGCAATGAGGTATGGAGAACTTTTTCTAGGATGAGACCTTGTACATACACATATGTATATATACATGAATATATATATATATATATGTACATATACAAATATATCCATTTGTATATGTAGTGTATGTACATATGTATATGTGTATATATGAATACATATACATATATCTGTATGTGTGTATATTATGAAATATGTGAAACATAGAAGCTTTAAAGGAGCAAAAAATTTAAAAGAAGACAAAGAGATGTGGTAGGAGTGGAGCTAACACCACTCAGTTGACGTATAACAGTTTTTCCATTTATGTCTGAAAAGACAAAGGAAATAAAACCCTTTTGAAGATATTTATCATTACTCTGCTGGTGAAGCCTTCCATCTATACTGATCAACAAGGAATACAGAGCTAATATGTGATGGATTAGCATTAACTGTATTTTCTATTGTGTCCATCATTTGTCACTAAATTATCCCTAAATTAAACAAAATGATATAATAAGAAATAAAAGTAACCTATTATTCATTTTTCATAAACATATTTTCTGGGAAAGTATAACAGTATGTGACTTTGGGAGAGCCTTTGACTCATCTCTACTTATTCATTTGTCAAGTCAATGTGACAAGAAAACAGGGAATGAACGGGACAGGTGTTCCACAATTAATCAAGAGTTGAGCACAGGTACCTTGTTTTTTGTTTGTTTGTTTGTTTGTTTTAAAAAGAATTGCTACAACTATGATCAGAAACAAGTTATAGACATTACTAGTGAAATGTATTCAATTAATCTTTTCAGAAAAATAAAAAAGCTTGATTTGTTTGGACTTAGAGATATGGCTGAAGGGGAAGGTCCTGTGATGGCTAATATTTGAATGTCCATCATATCCAAGGCCTTTTACAAATGTCACCCTCTTTTTAACAGATGGGGCTACCGAAGACTGAGTTCTAAGTAATCAGCTAATAATTGGTAAATATAATATGAGTCCGTATGTCTGCCCCCAAGGCTATGTTCTGGGCTTCATAATAACACTCTTGAATTCATCTGTTACTTTACATTTCAATTTTAAAGTTGTCTAATTATTTTGCATCTTACAACAATAAAGAGATAAAAAGACTGAGAAATTATAACCTTAATTCCATAGGCAGGCAAACTGAGTCTCAGAGAGTTTAAATATTTTGGTCAAACTCATTTGTTAAGTGTAGTACCTAAGACAAAATATTCTGCTTCTGATTTTAAAGCTAGTTCTTGCCATAGAGCATACTGCATTTTTCCAAAGCTCAGTGTCAACACAAAGCTTTGCATGTGTCTGAACTCCTTAACACATGCCCTATTTTAAAATAGCAGATTAGAATTAGACACACACACACACACACACACACACATTGCACTATAGAGTTACTTTCATATATATTACAGATTGAAATGTGCAATTTTTCATTAACACAAAGATTCTCAAACTGTTATACTGTAGGAAAGCTGAATAAAAAATATTGGAAACTCCTCCAGCCAAAGAAAATGGCATAAATATAAAAAGCACTAATAGCTGCACTCTGTAATAGTAATAGAGGCATGCGCTTGTCTTTGCTTGATTGGATGAAAACAGCACTTTAATGGAATAACCTTCATTTGACATTTAGCTAACTACTATTTCACAGAATCACGTTTCATTATAAAATGAGAGCCAATCTTAGCAGTGATTGCAGCACTGGTTATTATAAAAATGTTTCTTATTTTATTCTCACAATCAATACCCTCCAACTCCTATTCTAGGATTTGTTTTCCTGCTTCTGATTTGAACGATTACAAAGAAGACAAGGAACTTCTCAAAAGGCATGATCCTGGAAAACAGCATTGCTTTACAATTCCAAAGAACAGCCACTTATGTTAGCATATTTTTTACTTATAACCACCATTTGAAGATAGCTATTAGTTTTGCTTAAATGAAAGAAGAAAGTAAAGTCAAATGTGTCCATGACTTTACCAAGTTTGCATAGCTAGTGTGTAGCCTAAATACGTCAAAACTCAAATCTAGTCCTGTCCTGTCCACTGTATCACGTCTTTATATTGAAACGTAATTTGACTTAACTGAAGCCTACAGAGAGAGAGAGAATGTGTTGGTGTGTTAGTTCTGGAGATGGAAAGCTGACTATCACTAGATCATATAGCACTTTGATGTGAATTAGAAAAGGATGCCCCTAACTAGATCAGATATTTCAGTCACTCTCCCTCTAAACCAGATGCTTAATGTGGTGGCCTTCAAATAGAGACTACAAAAGAGATTTATAGGAGTAGAGATCCAAGATGGCAGAGAAGATAAACACGGTGCCTGTGTCCTTCTGTGAACACATTAAAATTACAACTAAATTATAAAACAATCAACCTGGAGAGCCATCTGAAGCCTAGCCGAACAGAAGTCCTACAACTAAAAATATAAAGAAGAATCTGCATCGAGGCTGGTAGAAGGGGTGGAGACATGAAACGGGCTGGCCCCAAACCTCTGTGTGGTAGTTGAGAATCAGAAGGGATATCTCGGTCACCGAGGTTCCCCCAGGAGGAATGAGGGACTCCAGCCCCCAACACCAAGTCCCCCAGCCGAGCATACTGGTACCAGAATGATGAGCCCCCACAACATCTGGCTGTGAAAAACAGCAGGTATTTCAACCATCCAGGTGGGACTGAAGGCTAAGAGAAACCCAGATATCCTCTTAAACAGCCTCTACACAGACTTACTCACTCTGGGCTTTGGTGGAGAGATGGTGACTAGAGGAGTGTCAGAGACATAAGGGGACAGACTGAGGTGTGTGGCTCCAGAGCAAGGTCTGGAGGACAGTCGCCAGGTTCCCTGTGAGGGGCCCTCTTCCCATGCAGCCCACAGGTGAGCACAATCTTTTCTGTGTTAAGCCCTCCCCCACAGGCCAAATCCGAATCTGATTGGTCTGGTAAGCTCTGCTGTTTCACCCTGCTCACTCTGCTGGGACCCTGCCCTATCCAACTTCTCAAATGCCAGAGACACTTTCTTGCAAGCAGCCAGCCTTGCTCACATTGCACTCTTTTTTTGGAAAACTATCAGAGTCTCGCAGGCCTCAGGCAGGTGCCGACTGGCCTCAGTGTGCTCTGAAACTTTTGCTGAGTTGGTTCAGGCTCAGCACTGGCACCAAACCAGAATTTACATTAACCTGGTGACCACAACTCTTTCTACTCTAGTACTTCTGAGACACTGCTTCACCCAACTTGCATACCACATGAGGCTTTATCAACAGCTGAACCATAAGAGAGCTGGCAGGTGGCAGAAGGTCTTGGGGTATCCTGTTTTTTTGCAGAGCTTCTCCAGGCACAGTACTGGGGGAAGCCCTCCTCAGTTTGCAGAGTGACCTCTCCTAAAAGGGAGTGGCACAAAATATCCAAAGCGATGAAAAACAAGGACCTACAACCAAGACTACTCTTCCCAGCAAGGCTATCACTTAAAATCAAAGGACAGATAAAGATCTTCCCAGATAAGAAAAAGTTAAAGGAGTTCATCACCACTAAACCAGTATTACAAGGGATGTTAGAGGGACTTCTTTAAGATGGAAAAAGAAATCATAATTATGAATAATAAAATGGCAATAGCTACATATCTATCAACAATTATTTTCAATGTAAATGGATTAAATGCTCCAATCAAAAGATATAGGAGAGCTGTATGGATAAGAAAATAAGACCCTTACATATGCTGCCTACAAGAGACTCATTTCAGATCAAAAGATACACACAGACTGAAAGTAAAGGGATGAAAAAAGATATTTCATGAAAATGGAAACAAAAACAACAGAAAAAGCTGGGGTAGCAATGAAGAACCCAGTAATTCCATTTGAGAGTATTTATCTGAAAAAAACCCAAAATGCTACTTCCAGGGGACATGTTCCACTCCACATTGCAGCATTGTTTACAATGGCCAAGATGTGGAGGCAGCCTGGGTGTCCATCAATGGAAGAATGGATAAAGAGGAGGTGGTACATATATACCATGGAATATTGCTCAGCCATGGATGGGAATAGGTTCTTGACATCAGCAGTGTCATGGATGGACCTGGACGCTATTGTGTTGAGTGGAGTGTCATATAGGGAAAGACAGATGTGATGTAGAATTTTGCTTATATGTGGAATCTAAAGAACAAGTTAAACAAAGAAAACAGAAACAAAGTCATAGATACAGAAAACATTTTGATGGTTGCCAGATGGAAGGGTTTTGGGGGTCATAGGTGAAAAAGGTGAAAGAATTAAGAAGTACAAATTGGTAGTTACAAAATAGTCATGGAGATGTAAAGTAAAGCATTGAGAATATAGTCAATAATATGTTAACAACTATGCATAGTGTCAGGTGGGTACTAGACTAGTCAGGGGAATCACTTCTTAAATTATATAAATGTCTAATCACTATGCTATATACCTGAAATTAATATATAATAATATTGAATGTCAACTGTAATTTAAAAATTTAAAAGGTGGGGAGAGGTGAAGGAGAATAAAAGGTCCAAATTTCCAGGTATAAAATAAATAAATCATGGGGATGTAACATATAGCATAGGGAATATAGTCAATAATATTGTGATAGCATGGCACAGTGTCAGATGGTTGCTGGACTTATCACAGTGATCACTTCTTTAGGTATGTAAATGCTGAATATCTATGGTATACCTCTGAAACTTATATTATATTGTATGTTAGCTATATTTTTAATAAAAATCTTTTTAAAAGAGACATATAGGAGGTAAGAGGTAAGATTGAAGACACAGTGAAGTCATGTGAGGTCTGAATGCTCAACTTTCTCCTGTTTCATGAAGTCATTGAAGGGTTTTACAAATGAACAAATCTGGCAGCAGAGAGAAGGCAGGAGATGATAGCAATTGTGGTGAGGTCCCAGTCATACCTTATAACATTCTTTTCTGTAACTGCTTGCATGGTCTCGCAAGAGATGGGAGAAAATAGTCAATTAAGGACAATTTATGCTCTTCTATATTTTGAAAATCTCTTTCATCAGGTGAAGCCAAAATAATTCAGGATTTGTTTTCCTTTCTCTGCCTTTAATTTAAGAACTAAGTTTTGAGGTGGGAGTGGGGAGCTTACATACCTATCTCCCAGAGACATCCCTCACTCTGCCTGGTCTCTGGGTATCCTGTGATAATGTCTACAGTAGTTCAGTTGATCACATTTGACTCTTTTGGGTATCTTGTCACACCTATTTATTCAATAAATATTTATTGGGTACCTAGTATATACCAGGCAGTGTTCTAGGTTCTAGAAATACACAGTAATAAACAAAAGAGGCAGAAATCCCTGCCTGATTGTATTTACATTCTACTGCGTTGTCAGAAAAGTCATCGCGTATTTTTTCTATGTTTTTCATTGCAAAAATGCATCATGACTTTTCTGACAATCCAATATTTCCAGTTGGAATCAGTGACATAGCTTCTAGTACTAAGTCTAAAAGTTCCTGCCCCTGTGACCTCCTCATCCCTACTCCAGGCCTCCATTTGTTTGGGAAGTCACTTCACCCATCTAGATACCTTCTTCAATTGTTTGTAAATATGCATCAGAATACACTGATGTCTTGCTAAATATGAGGTTGGAATTTCCCAGGGTATGCCTGAATGAGTAGAGAATAATGCTCCTCTGAAGGGGATGAGTAGCAAATAGTCCATGTATTCCCACCTCTTTCCCTTCAATTCCCCTTTCCCTGTCCGACTTCCAACCCAGAGGAGAGCTGTCTGCGTCCCTGCTATTTCTCTCTTCTGTTTCCTTATGTCATGTCCCTCTCATGTCTTATTTCAACCTCATGATCTAGTCTTAACACCAAAAAACGTAGCTATCCAAAGGGAAAATATATCAAGAAGTACCATGAAAATATTGTCTTTATTAAACAATAAGCTAAACATCTTTAAGTTCATCAAGGCCAATTCAACACAGAAGCCATGCATGAGGAGAAATTTAGGGCAAACACACAGATCGGTATGTGGTTAGGCAATGTAGTTGTCATGCCAAGGTTGGTGTTCAAGTATCTTTGCGCAACTGAAGAGATGGTGGCATTATTCACCACCACAGATGACAACAGAAAAACTGTTAAAACAGCTCAGTTTTGTTTAATGTATTTGTGAAATATTTGATGGAAGATGTCTATCTTGAGCATCACATGTGTAAATCCCCAGCACAGAGGTGGGATGTGAAGCCACGGAGAGATGATCTCATCCAACCCTCTCTCCTGACTGCCACTAGATCATTCTACAGATGCCAAATCTGAGGCATAAAGAAGTTTACTGACATATACAGGATCAAGGTTAGTTTTGGGGTGAAGGCAACCTAAATCTTTCCTCCCTCCCAGCTCAACAATGAGGTCCACGATGAGTTGGGAAGACAATGTTTCAGATGGAAACAGATGAAGCAGGAAACAAAATCTACAAATGTCAACCAAAATGTTAGGCTCAGAGATAATTCACACGTGAGAGAATTTTAAACTATCCCTGGAAGAACTGCTGTGTGTGCTTCCTGCAATACCTGCCACATTTACTTGTCATTGATGTGAATTCATTAAAAAACAAAAGAGCCCCCAGGGTCAGAGATCCTTTGCATAGAGTAGCTGTGAAGGATAAAAAGCACATCTGAGATGTCTCTATAGGAGAGTGTAGACAGGTTGGTTTGCTGCAGAAATGAATAACTTCCAAGAACAAATTCTTGAGAGTCTGTGGTTGTGCTCCATACCATGAATAGAAATGACTGCCCATGGGAAGAACTGCATGTCCTAGAGGAATACCAGCTTGCCCCTCCTCTAGTTCTTAGACAGCTAAGCAGTCCGTTCTTCTAAACAACAGACTCCAAAGTAAACCCTGTGTCTTCTTCAGGTTGACTGATCAAAGAACAATGGGTAGCGCTTGGTCACCCTAACAATTCAGAGCATGCCTCTCTACAGAGTTCTCGACTGCAGCTCAGTTGCTCCTATCCATTTAACAAAATCGCTTCTCTTTCACTCAATTATGCCACGGTGTCTAATAGGAAAGTTAGTTCTGTAATTTTAAGAACTCGCTAATTAAGAGCAGTGTAAGTTTCCTGAAGTGTGTCATGGGGGAGTGATGGGAAGGAGTGCCCCCTCCCTCCCACACGACCACATGCTGCTCATCCCTTAGGCCCCAGCCTGATATCTCAGTACCTCATGTTCTCAACAGAAGGTCCAAATATTCAAGATGATTAAACATAACCAGCTCTGGAAAACAAGTTCCAGAATGATAGATGATCACACATGAAATCATCTCCGGAGTTTTGAAACGTAATCTACCATTCTGTGAAACATCACAATTTTTTTTCAAAACAAGGAAAAATCATTTCAAATGTACTCCCGTTAGGCAGAAAGAATAGGGCCATGGTGGGGGGGCGGGCGGGGGGTGAGGAGGAAGTGCAGGAAAACAAGGGAGGGAGGAGACGACATCATCCTTAGGAAAAAGTGCAGCTGCCAGACCAGCCAGAACTAGATTTCAGAGGCCCAGAGCAGATCCAGGACGCCATCTTGCCACCCAAGGTGAACTTTAGTTGATTATAATGGATTATAATATTATTAACGCTGCAGTCAGGGAAAATCTCCACCGCTGTGTTGTCATGACAGTTCTGATGGAGCCAAATAAGGACAAAAATCCCTCCTCCCAACGGGAAGGAGTGGTCAGCGAGGACCCGCCTAGGTACCCCTGTAACGCCACCCCTAAGTCTTGACTATTTCTCACCTTCATTTTAGAAATAATAAATTCCTACGCTTCTGTATTCTTCAGGGCAGTTGCTCTTCTCCAGACCTGTCCCCTCTCCCATCTTGAGAGTGGACTGTCCTTCTCTAATATTAGCCACTTGCTTGGCTTATCGTTATGTCCTTGAATTTTTTCCTGCGATGATACCAAGAGCCCATTGCCCCAACAAACCTACAAGGGAATCTGTTTATCATTCATTCATTCATGTAATAACCAGAGCAGGGATCTACTATTGGTCACATGTTATGTCACAGATTATAGATTCTCTGGTCTGTGCAGAGAATTAAAAAATGTACACACTGGCCTCAAGGAGCTTACAATCCAGTGTGGAGTTAGACATGCAATTCATAATTGCCATGTGAGTTACTGAATGATGATGATGATGATGATGATGATGGCAACTCTGCACACAGGGGAGCTCAGAGGAAGGCGTAGGTAGGCCAGAGAAGGCATTCCTGCACAGCAGGAACTTGAAAAGGCCTTGATGGAGAAGCAGGGACTTGTAGAAAACAGGGGGTGCCACACAGGTGGAAGCCTTGGCAAGGACCGCTTGATGAGAAATGATAAGGCAGGTACGACCTGTCCACAGGTGTGCTGTATTTTACCATACGCCCTCACTTGAGTGCTGAGCTCTGTATAGAGTTCTGCCCTCCTTTCCACAACCCCTCTGTAGTCTTCAGCCTAAGGCGGTCCTGTCCACGAAACCCTGTCTGCCCAGCCCTTCCCTTCCCGGGCTCAGATTTTAACACTGCTTCCCCTAAAGAAAGGAATTGGTCTAGATAATACTATGATGTCTTACGAGTTTGCTGGCTGTGATTTAGAATTCATTTATTTCCCATCTCTCCTCTCTCCTCACACCATCTCTTAGTGTGACACTAAGCATGAGTTTAACTGTCTGAGCCTCTGTTTGCTCATCTGCACAGGAAAGATTTAACTCATTGGGTCATTTGAAGATTGATTAGGCAATACCACATGGCCCTAACTCAAGACTTAAATCATTTTCATCAACAAGAATATCTGCAGGTAAATTTTTGGCAAATTTGATATTATGCATTTGTATAAATGTGTTTAAAATACTTAAACACATACTTGTAATAATCAAATTATACCTTAGGCACTCACATAAAATAATGTTTTATGAAAATAATGTTTGAATTTAAAAGACTGGTTTTCATCTCCTAAAAGAGAATCTATTTTATTCTAATTGTTAATATACATACTCAACATCAGTGTCTTCACCATCACTGAAGACAAATGTCAAGTCTTCTAGCACCCATTACCAGAGCACACCATCCTCATTTACTTGAAATACAGCATTTTATGCCGCAATATCCTTATATAATTCTTTCTCTGGAATTGTATTCCAGGATGCAAGTGTCATTTGCCTTCCGTGAATGTACTATTAAAAATATCCAAAGGTTTAGTCCTGCTAGGTAGAGTCAAATCAAAATAGAGAACTGGAGAATGACAAAATTAAATTTAGAAAAAAAGGAAGGAAAGAAGAAACAGAAGGAGGGAGGGAGACCAACGGAATATAGCTACATCTCAAATGTTATTAACATAATTATAAAATCATTACAAATATAAAGTTAAACATGAAACAGAAGATAAATGATATTATAATTTATAATTTAATACCAATAATATTGAAATGCAAACCCTAAATTGTTCATTATAAAGAGGAAGTAGGGTGAGGGATTAAGAAGAAATAAAATCATCCTAAGTATTCATATTACTCGGTAGATAATTAGATTTCCTTTTGTTCTTTTTTGTTTTCAATCATAAACAGGCATACACATATTTAAGAAAGAATATGTCTCCTTTTAAAACAAAGAGTAATCTCACTGTACCTCTTTTTTCTTTCCCCAATCACTCTCAGTCCTTTAAGCTGAATATTCTTATTTGCCTACTCCTTCATATCATACTTTTACTACTATAACTTATAACTTGCTTTTTCCGTTTTAGGGCTCCTCTATTGCCTTCTCATGGAAGATGAAGATTTAGCTCTATTTCATTTGTCAGCCTCCAAAACACACACAATCTCTCTCTCTCTCTCTCTCTCTCTCTCTCTTATATTTGCTCAAATATTTTTGTTACCTGCTACTTCCCAACATGGTTAAATACGTTTACATTACTGGAACCATGAAGTGCTATTCACAGGTTATAACAAATGGGCAGAAAGGATTACTTATCCTCCCCCACAAAATATTAACTTTTAGAAGAAGGCTGTTTCAGAAAGACGAGCTCAAATTAGGCCAGAGCGTAATCTGCACTGGTGTACAGCTCTCATCACAGCCTCCAGGAGGTGTCAGCCTGCATGAAAACTTGGGAAAAGGGGTTTAATGGATGGACACAGCTTGTGTGGCAGCAGCTGATCTCAGCACAATGGGCCCTCATCTTCTGCCACCTCCACTAGGCATCTGTCACCCTCAGCTATCATCTTAACTCATGTTGGTGGCCTACCCTGATGGCAAGGTCCAAACCTTAACACCTGACTGGAACACTTGAGAGTCACATCCTCCTCCATTCAGGGTCCCTGCACATATCCACTCAGTTACAGTGGGACAAGGGTGAGCCAGGATGCACCTGAGCAGATCACCTGAGTTCCTCATTCACGCCTCCTGACCCCATCATGTATAAGCAGCCCTATCATTTTCTCTTGTTCAGGGTCCATTGCCCCTGCCAAGAGGGTAACATCTCTGTTTGTCTGCTGGTGGTCTCTGGGCACAAAGAAGCTAAAGTGCCCTGGTGGCAGCTGTAGATTGTAACTTGATGGTTCCCTTGGTTTATCTTTTGGTCTCTAGACTAGAAACTCCAACCCAGCAGAGCTCAGAGCTGAGGAGACTGTAAGAACAAAATCCTCTAGTAGGTCGTTGCAGGGGGCGATAACTGGGGTCCCTCCTGCTTCCATACCTTGGTTCTTAGAGCCAGGTACCTATTCTTGTGTGGACATGGTGCCATATAAGTGTCACTGGTTTAACAGATATGCTGTGCCCTAAAGAACGGCATCTCACCTTCTTAGAGTGTCTTCTGTGAGCTAGTACTTCGGCTGTACAGCTAGAGAGCTGTTCTAGTGCTCCAGGGTGCCGCTGCTTTGGGACAATATGTCTGATCAGTGGACCCGACGGCCACAGGCTCGCTCTTGCACCTCCTTCGCTATGAAGTTCCCTAGCTGGACACTATGCTGTGTGGAATTCCAGGACTACGCATCAGGCATTCTACAAGCCCCTAGAGCAGCGGTTCTCAACCTGTGGGTCGCAACCCCTTTGGGGGTCGAACGACCCTTTCACAGGGGTCGCCGGGTACTCGTATGTGGGCGTATCTGCATGTGGGCCTGGAGACAGATAAAGGAGCGGTGTCTCGGTTCCTAAGACCATCGAAAATATGTGTTTTCCGATGGTCTTAGGCGGCCCCTGTGAAAGGTTGAGAACTGCTGCCCTAGAGAGTGGTAATAGCTAAGATACTGCAGGCAAGAAAAGCAGATCTAAACCTGAAATAGAGAAATGGCTAACTGAAGATGGAAGAGACCTGATGTCAAATTGCCACGAAGTGGGTAGATGTCTTTTTGAAGAACAGTGCCACAGAGGGCATTGGGCTCCATGTTTATTCCCGTGGCAGAAAGTCGGACACGCCGTGGCAGCAATAGCTGGATCAGCTTAGTAATGGGTTGTCATGCTGTTGGGTCCATTCACAGCCTCCATCTCAGCCTCCGTGCCTCTCCAATCATGGGCCCATTGTGCCAGTTCTAGGTGGTCAGATGTCAACTGAGAGAGTCATTTTGCCTATGTGATTTTACAGTGCCTGTTCTAAGTAGATGTTTTCTTTTAGGCATTAACAGACGATACAACACATCTTCATACTTTGTGCCCATCCTCCTATATCCCTCCATATGCCTGGATCTCAAAGATCCTTGTCTTTAATCTTCATGTCCCGTTCCTTCCAGGCCCTCCCACCAGAGGCTCAGCCCAATTGCCACAGCCCAGGAAGACGCGCATGTTTTCCCCTCCAGCCACTGTTCCTTCCACATCAAGCGGATGAACAGGCACACTGCTTGCTGCTCCACTCACTGGGAAGATTTTCCCTCCGCGGTCCTCAGGGGCCCCCTTGAAGGGGGCTGTAATGTATTCATCATCTATTTTCAGCTTCACCTATATACCAAGCCAATCGATTCATAAACTTAACTCACTTCTTCCCTGCCTCTGTCAGATGTTGTTACAGAACCCCCTTAAGGGCAGAAGTACAAGCCAAGGAAGGAGCCCAGGCGAACTGTGGTGGTTGACATGAGGTCGACTTGCTCATGTAGCATACACATTCCCTCCAGGCCTCACCAGTCCTAATGCTCCATCCCTGTTGTACTGTACCATTTCCATCCTATGATGGACAGCTGCCAGACTTCCCCAACTTCATGGTTGGTGGGTATCACCGAACTCAGCTCAAAATGAGAAATTTGGGCTATAGGATCACTTAATATCTGGTAATCAAATGATCCAAGGCTCAATAACATGTCACAAGCTGTTTCTCAAATGGCATGCGACCATCTGTGGTAGATGGCATGGCCTTGCTCCAAAATCTCAGGAGTTTGTGTTGTGATTCTTCTACAGGAACTTGTCAGAAACTCCACACTGTATCCTTGCCTGGCCCCTACTGTCACTTCACTGCCATAGAGTCTGCAGGGTCATCTGACCTAATAACAGAGCTGACTGTCTCATGGCCTAGTCCTGCTACAGTGCCCTTTTCTGCTCTGCGCCCCACTCACAGCTGGCAGCCCTCTGTGTCATTCAGCAGATGGCTAAAGCAATGCTCATGGATATGGACTGTGTTCTCCTTGTCTTAGTCTGAGGGCTGCATGGAGAGAGGAGGCAAATGAGCTCTCGTGTTGGCCACTTTGCTCACTGTGTCTTCACATGGCAGAGAGGGAGGGAGAGTAAGCTGTGCGTGTCTCTTCTTTTAAGGGCACTGATCCCTTCATGCGGGCCACCCCCTCCTTCAGGACCTCACCGAAACCTAATCATCTCTCAAGGCTCTATCTCCAAATACTATCACATTGGCAGTTAGGGCTTTAACATATGAATTTGGAAGGGACACATATTCAGTCCACAACTATTAGTAAACTTAGCATTCTTTATAGGAAAAAAATATATATACAAGATCAGACAATTAAATTTGCAAACTCATCCTACAAAAAGTGCTCTGTACCTCATTGCTGAATATCACTATGGTCACCTTTGAAGTACTCCCCTTGGGAAGCTATGCACCAATGCCCGCACCTAGTCCACCTTTCAAAGCAATTTGGGCACTCTTTTTCTGGAATGGCCATCAGAGCTGTCATCATATTACCCTTGATGTCCCGAATGTCATCCAAATGTCTTTTTCTCAACATTTCCTTTATCTTCGGGTAAAGAAAGAAGTCATTGGGAGCCAGATCAGGTGAGTAGGGAGAGTGTTCCAATACAGTTATTTGTTTCCTGGCTAAAAACTCCCCACAGGCAGTGCCGTGTGAGCTGGTGCATTGTCGTGATGCAAGAGCCATGACTTGTTGGCGAAAAGTTCAAGTAATTTTCGTTTAACTTTTTCAGGCAGCCTTTTCAGCACTTCCAAATACTAAACTTGGTTAACTGTTTGTCCAATTGGTACACATTCATAATGAATAATCCTTCTGATATCAAAAAAGGTTAGCAAAATCATTGCAACAAGTTCGTGAACTTAATTGTCAGACCTTATATATGTATCTAATTTTATTGTCATACATATTTTATAATCCTAGCATAACCCTAATAATTAATTTTGACAAAGATGGCACAAGAAATAAAGTTACATACAAATTTCACTTCAGAATGCATGTGAAAACATCCTCAATCAAGTACTATCCCATTGTGGCAAACTTTGCTACTGTTCACCACCAATCACTTCCCCCCTCTTTCTTGGCACATGAGAGGATTTTAGTTCCATGCCCTCTTAAATTTAGTCATGGCCATGTGACTGTCTATAGCCAATGAAATGTGAACAGAAAGCAGTACAAGTCGGGGGTAGTAGCAGTGAATTACCGGTGCTTAATTCTTCACCTGCCTTTTACCCTATTCTGGAGACTTGAGCTGTGTTCATACTCAGCTATGATAAAGACCTAATACCTGGAGAACAGTTGTTTAACAAATGCATTGCATTGCTTGTCTGACACTTGTGTGGCACTGAGAGGTCCATGCCCTAGCTTAAGTATATAATTTATACCAAATTTGTAACAAGGACATCTTCTGCTGTAGGCGTTTAGAAGGGAAGAAATCCTGTGTGTTAGTACTAGGTATTTCTTGAGTTTTACAAATAGTTAAAGTCACTTCTCAATATGATTAGTGGTTACAACTTAATGACAATTATCTCAAGCTCCTTATCTAATTACTTTTTTTCTTTTAATTATTTTTTATTATGAAATACACATTTTTTTTAGAATTGGTTTCAGCTGTACAACACAGTGCAATAACTAATTACTTTTTAATTACACCTTCTTCACAACAAAGAGAGAGAAAAAAATACCTTACATGACTGGGAATCTCATGGAAGTAAAACATTAAAGGGACGTGAATTCCTTTAAAAGCTTCCAAGTGAGTGCAGCAGGGGCTCCGTGGGGGCAAAGCTCAGCTGCCACCCTCCTTTACGTTCTCACTGCTCCCTCTGCATTTCCTGCGCTGCTTTTTCACATGCGTGTCATTCTCTATTAAATGACAAGGGCTTTGAGGAATCCTGAAGTATCTCTGGTGCTCAGTGGAGCCTGGATAGTGGCAGGTTCTAAATAATGCGTTTCATTAATGAATTCATGCGCTGCCTCTTTTTTATTATTATTATTAGTTTCAGGTGTACAATGCTCTGCCTCTTGATAGTGCAACACTAGTATCACAAAAAGCAGGGCGGGAAGGTAGAAACCAATCACAGGTGAAGCGACATTGTCTTAACATAGAATTCTACCAGTCTTTGAAATCATTTCAAGCATGGGAGCAGGTGGTGATGTCTCCTCCTCCTAGCCTCCACACAAATGACTGACATAATAGGTAAAGAAGGAAAACCCTACCTCATTACTGGGAACTGGGGCAGGTGACAATGCAGAGATTTTTATTGGATGTGATAATGAGCAATATAACAGTACTTAAACAATGGAGATGTGTATTTCTCACTCACATAACAACAGTCCAAGTGTATTAATTCCAGGGCTGCTATACAGTTACACGTTGTTGGAACCCAGGCTTATTCTACCATGTTTTCCTGGCATCCTTAACATGCAAACCATCTCACGTCTAAGATGACTGTTGTAGCTCCTTCTACCACACACACACTCCACTGAGCAGGAAGGGAAATGAAAAGGACTATATATGTTCCTTTTCTTTTAAAGGCATGATATCACACATACCACACCTATTTCCCCTAACATTTGCCCAATTCCAATCACATGGTCAAAACCAACTAGAAGAGAGGATAATTAACATTGTCTTTAGCTGGTCAGCCATGTGACCAGATAAAACATCTAATTCTATAGAAAAAAAAAAGAGAGAGAGAGAGAGAGAGAAATTGGGGAAAAGCTAATAATCTGTGCTGAAATACAGTTTGGACAAAATCAGATTAATTTAATAGGGATAGAAACTCCTTTTGTATGAAGGGGTCATATTGTGTTCTGGGGGGTGGGGAATGAACAAGAACATGACAATTGGACTCCTACCAAAATTGGAAAGTCTAGTAGAGAAGGTTGGATGGACTGTGTAACCCTCAAGGATCCCTGGTAAAGGCGATGGCACGTCTGATATCAGAGGCCACCAAGATCAAAAGTCCATAACAGCATCTGTGGGTCACAGAAAAGGAGAACTATCTAGGAGGGAGTTTCACCAAGTGGCAAAGCAATTACCTGGATTGGAGGGAGTTATGGCATCAGGTCCCCTTTTAATTTCCACCATCCACCTGTGACCCTTTGCTGACTCTCAGAAATGGCTAAGTGAATGTCGCGTAAATTAAAACTCCTCCTTTATCCCTTCATAAAGGGATCTGTAAGAATCAGAGAGGAAACCTCACTGACAGGACTCATTTCAGCATACATAGTCTACACAAAATCAGCAGAGAGCTCTCTCTTCATAAAGATGAGCAAAAAGAGAGAACACTTCAGCTATATGAAAGCTACCGTGTTTCCAAAGAAAGAGAAGAGTCTGAGGGAGATGTGAATGGATATCAGTAGAATAGATTTCCTGCAAGAAATGATATTTTTGAAACTATTTCTTTTTTCTTTTTAACAACTTAGAGAAGACACATATCACAGAACAACCAGAAGAGGTAGTCATGAAGAAAGCATGGTCTGAGGCTAGGAAGAGAATACTCCGGGAAGAAGCGATGAAAGTGAACTGGCAACTTAAGATGATTAACCATAGAGCTGGGAGGACTATGGGCGGAGCTGGGCCCCTTCTTAACTCTCTAGTCCTGACTTCCTTTTTAACTTTGTGGTAACTTCTAGGGGAGGGATTTTTATAGAGAGAAAGACCATCTTGGGAAGGGGCTCGCTCCTTTTTGCATGTGGGCCGCTGGTTGGAGCCGCAGCCGGAGGTGTGCTGCGTTCACACACTGCTATTGTGGTTTCGTTTCTTTTTCTTTTTCTGAATAAACCTCTCTTTTGGTGAAGTACCTGGAGATTATTTTGTCCAGTCAACAGAAGCATAATTGCTGAATTAAAAACTGCAATGCAGATAGTAACTGAATACAACAAAACAACAAATTCATGAAGAAAAGAAGTAGCCCAATAAATTATTCTAGATGTCAGAGTAAAAAAAAAATAAATGAAAACAGTGAGAGAAAAGATTAAAATAACACATGAAGATGCAACAGTGTTTAACATGTGTTTAAAATAATACTTTGTATTCTGAAAGGCCTTCCAAAGACCAAGAAAATTTAGTAAGAAGAGACACAGTCTCAGATATACATTCAATAACAGTTTTCCATTTCAGAAATAAAGGAGAAAAACACCCATATGCACCCACTCGAAATAAGAAAGGAGAGAAAGAAGGGAAGGAGGGAGAAAGGAAATAAAAGATAATGTCTTTTAACCACCAATAAATGCAAGTTCAAAAACATCAAAGTAATTTTGTTCACTTGTCTGCAGCATCTGGTGCCTACAGATAGTAGGTTCTCCATAAATATGTTGTTGGGTTTTGTTTTGTTTTTAAAGATTTTTATTGGGGAATTGGGGGATGGGAACAGCGCTGGGGAATTGGGGAAGGGGAACAGACAAGTTGCTGTCCTTTTGTTCTTCAGTCTAGT